>NC_092159.1:35267648-35567648 GCF_045791955.1 Oncorhynchus clarkii lewisi | reverse complement strand
AGAGACCTAATCAGAGGGAAAAAAGGAACAGGTGGGAAAAGGGTGAACGAGGTAGTTTAGAGAAGATGAGGAACAGCTGGGAGAAGGAGAGGAAGAGAAGGTAACCTAATACGACCAGCAGAGGGAGACGAAGTGAAGAGAAAGAACAGGAACAAGACATAACATGACAGTGACAACATGTGATGACCTGAAACTACCCGTGACAACATGTGATGACCTGAAACTACCCGTGACAACATGTGATGACCTGAAACTACCCGTGACAACATGTGATGACCTGAAACTACCCGTGACAACCTGTGATGACCTGAAACTACCCGTGACAACATGTGATGACCTGAAACTACCCGTGACAACATGTGATGACCTGAAACTACCCGTGACAACATGTGATGACCTGAAACTACCCGTGACAACATGTGAGCACATGATCTCATTTTATAGGCGACAAGAGGGGGATGCAAAATGATCTGTAAAGGATAACCATCTGTTTTTGGAATACCTCACATATGTGAAAATGACATGCAAACGTGTTTTTTGAACACTTCACATGAGATATTGAGGGGGATCCGATTATCTGGCATATGTTTGCCGAGGTGAGAGGAGTTCGCACCGGGTGGAATATTTTTGGAACCGGGCTGCCTCCCAGGCGTGAGACAGGAGCCCCGTTCAAAGCCCACGGCAAAGTTGTCTCAAAAAAATTACTGTTCAATTTGCCCCGTTCACGTCACGGGCCGCAGATGGCTGCACCCGCGGCTCATGCTAATAGAACTCCCTCTACGTTGTCACGTGCTCACATGTTGTCACTTGTTCACTTTCATGTTGTCACATGTTGCTCTCCATGTTGAAACGGGATCACGTGAAATTGGTTGAGGACCATGGTAAGGTTTCTCGTACGATGTTCAAGACATTCGTTTTTACCAGTCGTCGGGATGTCACGTAGTGGTCCCAAACCATTCTAGGTAATGTAATGGTATGAAAGTAAGTGGTACGCTGTTCATCTAAAATATGACCCCACCTGGGATTTGAACTCACATCCTCTGCAAAAAAAAGTGCCACCTGCACTGCTGTTTCATTTATCAATGAATCCGACTATTCGCTCATCGTTGATTCCATTGAAAACACGTTTCCACACGTGACATGTCAAATGCGAAGTGTTCCAAAAACACAGTTTCGCTTGATATCACATGACATTCTCCGTGAGGGGGTACCCACAGTGCTATTTCCATAGACGATTATCCCTCCATTGTACGTGTCCCCTCAAGCCTTTAACCCAGAGAAACTGTCTGGTTGGACTCTAACCAAACTCAATGATCATGACAATTTCATATCATTTCCCCATCTTTAGCAGATTAATCTCGTTTCATTTTCCAACCACCTTCCAAACCTGTGAAACCCCACTGCTTCATACCTTCTCTCTCTGATCAAACATCTTTACATCTTTGCCAGTGGAGATTTACCTGGAGACCTGAAACGTGGCCTTCCTCTCTATCCTCCAACCGGAAACTCTCCAATTGAACTATACCACCCGTCAGTCTCCATCCCCACCTCGTATGCACGTATATCTAGCCACTATGCCGTGTGTCTCCCCATATTTAGTTATTCATCTTTCAACATTTACTTGACATAACCAAGTACTATAATCACATCCTCTCAGGGTGTCACAATCAGTTATATAAGGTAACCTCTGTCTTAGAAGGCCCAACCAAGTGGAAGGGCTTCCTACCTTTATGATATAACCCTGCATACCGGGGCTAATTCTTTTCGTCTGGCTGAATGGGGATTGGGTGGAGAGGCGGCGTTTTGTTTGGGTGGGGTTCTGTAATTGCAGGTAGGTCCTGGAACTAGGCACCGAGCCAGGTACTGGCACCTGTGTGCAGGAGAAGGCGTCTGCTTGGGCTCTTGCTGTGATTAAGGGTTTGTGTGTGTGTGTGTGCGCCTGCGTGCATATCGAATCAGCGATATTGGACCCTCCCCCACCACTAGAATAGGTTCATGTACACCTAGCTTATACATTTAGCCTGTGTATACAAATAGATCTCTCACATGGAACCATAGAGTCCTCAGCTTTTTTGACATGCTCTCTCGTTGCCGTTTTTCTCCTTCTCTTTTCCTTTCCTTTTGCTGGAGTGTCCAATCCCCAACACTCCAGCAGCACTCCCCTACTGTTGATGTGGCAGTGAGGAAAAGGGAGGAGGAGGAGGAGGAGAAGGAGATGTAGGAAAGGGTCTTGGAGACGTTACTCTGTCATTACACAATAAGATCCTCACTTGAATGAGTCCTGAACGTGTGTTTCACCGCTAAAGGATTGCTTAACTAATCTTTGCAGCCATTTTTTTTCGTTTTCAACTGACACAGATTATATGGATTCGTTGAGCGTGACGACGTAAAATAGTGGATTACACTGTATATATAAACGGATAGTTAACAGATAGGAGGGCGTGTGTCAGCTAGATAAACAGTGTAGATGCCCAGTCTTAGAGAAGCGCCTGCTAATAGCAGCAGATGTGCTGCTAGACATCTTAACATGGATGACTGCTAGGGCTTGTCGGCAGAAGAGTTCGCATCATCTCCTTCCATTGTTCTCTCTCTCTCTCTCTCTCTCTCTCTCTCAGATTCCCGAAAAGTCTCTATAGAAGCAGACGCGTTCCAGAGATGAGAGGAAGAACAGCAGAGAGAGAAGTGACAGAATATATGGCTGGCCAGACACCCAAACACATACGTACACATCAAGGTGTCCTGCGCTACGTGGCCTTTGACCCCTGTAATTGAAGGGGTGTGGAGGAGTGGGAACCCTGAGGCTGTATTGGAATAACAGCAACAAGTTCTCACGTTTTTACCAATTTGACCTCAGATTTGGATATTTATCCGCATTTCTCCAAACGTCAAATTTCAAGTTGATCCAAACGTCACATTTTGGGATAGGGTCAAAACATTACTTTTAAACATTCATTCTGAATGGTCAAGGTAAGGCTGAAGGTTTGTGACAGGGTAAAAAAAACAAGTGTCTACCACTGGGATTGAACACACCACCATCCGATCCAGAATCATGGAATTACGCCATAGAGAATGATAGAGGCCTCTAGATGGCAATATAGGTGGCAATGTGCATGCTTTCAGTTTGCTTGCCAACTCATAGTAGTAGAAGAATAAAACGGACTACTTCAAAATGGAGATGGCCTCAATGGTGCTGCAAGTGCTCTCATAGAAGCCATGAAGGGATAGATACAATGATGCGATGTCTATCTAAGTCTATGGGATTACGCCCATCCGCCTTTATGGTAATAGCACATACTGTTGTCCCAGGCGGACGGTTTTCGATAGTCGACCAAAGTTCTTAGTCAATCTTGAACGATCTCCCTGATAACAGACAACATTCCCCCAAACAGTCTTTGTTTTTACAGTGTGTGTGCGTTGGTACTGTTTAATATGCTTCCATTCCACTGACAACAATGACTGTTCTTATCAAGAAGCACAAGCTTGACATTGAAGGTTCAGGTCCATGTTGTCAAGTGGAATGAGACATCCTGTCATGCCCTGGAGAAAAAGGAAGGCCTACATGTTTCAGATGCGTTCCTTCAGACGCAGACTGGACAATGGCAGACGCAGTACAGAAGGAGGTTCTTGCATTTCCAGGCCTTTCTAACTTGGATACAGACAGAGAGAGAGAGAGAGAGAGAGAGATCACACAGAAAAAGAGAGAAAAAAACTGTCTAAGTAACGAAACGACTCATATGGTCATCCTCAACGAGCCAATCAGATAAGAGTATGTCTGTCTTCAGCTCCACCACCCTTTTCACCAAGCCCAAAACCCCGCCCTCATCATGACTCCAAGTTTTCCACTGAGGCGCCACGTGACCTGAGTGGGTCCAGATACGCAGATGAGCCGTTTAAACAAAGCTGAGACAAATAACCCAGTGAGGTGGAGGACGACGGCGGCCATTTTCTTCCACTGCAGTAAAATAAACAATTCTGTGTTGTGAGTCACCCCCCCCCCCCCCCCCAGCCCCATCGCCTCACGTCACATGACCTGCAGCTGGAGCCATTAGCTTGTTTGTTATGGAGCGGCGACCCTCACATCTGGATCTGGACATCTAGATGCTTTCCTTTTCCACTCCCCCTTTATCTTCCCCCCTTCCTCTATGCCTCTCTTTTCTTCCCTCAGTCTGACTTGATTGCCTGGCTGCTTTGGGGGTGTTGCTGACTTCCTTCGGCAGCCACCAGAGGGACATGGGTTGGGTCTGTGCAGCGACCACCACCGCCCTCTTTACTCAGGACTTTTTTGTTGTTGTTGCTAACACTTCCTTTGAATACTCCCCTCATGGACACTGCGCATCCTTAGATGTTCCACAAACTATCCGAGGAGGATGACGCAAATGTTTCTACCTGTGAGGTGTGTCAAGTCTTAGGCTAACTAAAAGTGGGAGGGTACTAGGAAGAACTCAGAAAACAAAGGCAGTGGTGCA
Organism: Oncorhynchus clarkii lewisi; assembly: GCF_045791955.1. Taxonomy (NCBI): domain Eukaryota; kingdom Metazoa; phylum Chordata; class Actinopteri; order Salmoniformes; family Salmonidae; genus Oncorhynchus; species Oncorhynchus clarkii. The sequence continues at coordinate 35,563,182 of NC_092159.1, read as the reverse complement.
CAGTTTGAGGAGGTAATTCATTTGATTCATCAGGCTGAGGTTAGGGTTAGTGACGCAGGCATATGAAGATGACTGCTTTTCTCCCGGAAGGAGTTTCCCTGCGAAAAAATGTTAACAGTAATTGACCCAAACAAACAAGGTGGAAACGGAAGGGTTTAATGATAGAGGGAAAGGGGGGGGGGTGTAATAGGGAGAGAAGGGGCTACAAAGGGAGGGTGGGGAAGAGAGAGAAAGAAAGAGAGAGAGAGAGGAGGAGGGTAGAAAGGGCGTAAGGAGAAAAGAGAGAGAAAAGTGGAAAATAGGCCATAACTGTCAGAGAGTCTCCCTCCACTCTGCAGACATGATCTAAGTTCTTGTCCTCTCTACGTGACTGTGATATGGCATTTCCCCTAAGTCTAACCTCACCTCAGTTCTGAGTACCATGAGAGTGTACTCTGAGATGGGCCTACACTCTTAGAAAAAAAGGGTTCTTCGGGTGACCCCATAAGAGAACCTTTTTTGGTTCCAGGTTGAACTCTTTACGTTTCCAGGTAGAACCCTCTATGGAAAGGGGTTGACATGAAACCCAAAAGGGTTCTACCTGGAGGCAGAAAGGGTTCTCCTATGGGGACAGCTGAAGAACCCTTTTAGGTTCTACATAGCACTTTTTTCTAAGAGTGTATGATGCTAGGTCAAATCTTATAAGGACTGTGTGCATGTCTGTGAGTGTTTGCTCTTGTGCAGTATTAGCAATAGTAAATAAGAATCTGGTAGCAGCAGTTGTGATGTGTGTGTAGCGTGTGTGTGTGTGTGTGTGTGTGTGTGTGTGTGTGTGTGTGTGTGAGTGAGTTACCGCTTCTGTGGCTCTTCTGTGGATCTCATTAGAGACGTACAATGTATCAAGACGCTGGGGGAGCCTATTGGACAGCACCTGCATCGATTGAGAATCCCGCCCCTCCGCCCACTTCTTGCCAAGGGGCTCTGGGGATACATACTATTACACCTATTAGCCCCAAGGGGCATGCTTCTGAACACAGCCTACAGAAATGCTCTGTATAAATCATTTTTTTTACGTCAGTCTAAACAGGCAAAAAACACACATGGAATTGGATATTTCAAGCCACATTTCAAACCACCTTCGTAGGTGGTTTGAAATCAGATACAAATCTGATTCCGGGCCGTACAACTTGTGTCTGAAAGGTGAAATCTGATTTATTTGCCCTCAAGTGTTTTTTTTGACTGTTATTTGGCATATCTTGTTACTTGCTAACTGCTCTGTTGACAGTTTGGCAAGAACAATGCAGTAGCTAACTAGCTCGTTAATGGTTCACAATTATCTGCTAGGAAGCAAAACAGCTGCATAGCTAGCTAGTTAACTGCTGTGGCTAGCCAAAAATGACTTGTCTTGAGGCTTTAAAAGATTTCTTACACCATGACGTCGCACATTCAAAGCAAATAGAAAACGGCCAAGGCAGGCATTGTTTTCAAAATCAATTCAAGTCAAATGTTATTGGTCACATACACATGGTTAGCAAATGTTCATGTGAGTGTAGTGAAATGCTTGTGCTTCTAGTTCCGACAGTTTCTAACAAGTAATCTAACAATTCCCCAACAAGTACCTAATACACACAAATATACAAGGGGTGAATGAGAATATGTACATACAGGTATATGGATGAATGATGGCCGAGCGGCATAGGTAAGGTGCAGTAGATGGTGTAAAATACAGTATATACATATGAGATGAGTAATGCAAGATATGTAAACATTATTAAAGTGGTATTTTTAAAGTGTCCAGTGATTGGGTCTCAATACAGTATATACAGTGCCTTGCGAAAGTATTCGGCCCCCTTGAACTTTGTGACCTTTTGCCATATTTCAGGCTTCAAACATAAAGATATAACAATTTTTTGTGAAGAATCAACAACAAGTGGGACACAATCATGAAGTGGAACGACATTTATTGGATATTTCAAACTTTTTTAACAAATCAAAAACTGAAAAATTGGGCGTGCAAAATTATACAGCCCCTTTACTTTCAGTGCAGCAAACGCTCTCCATAAGTTCAGTGAGAATCTCTGAATGATCCAATGTTGACCTAAATGACTAATGATGATAAATACAATACACCTGTGTGTAATCAAGTCTCCGTATAAATGCACCTGCGCTGTGATAGTCTCAGAGGTCCGTTAAAAGTGCAGAGAGCATCATGAAGAACAAGGAACACACCAGGCAGGTCCGAGATACTGTTTAAAGCCGGATTTGGATACAAAAAGATTTCCCAAGCTTTAAACATCCCAAGGAGCACTGTGCAAGCGATAATATTGAAATGGAAGGAGTATCAGACCACTGCAAATCTACCAAGACCTGGCCGTCCCTCTAAACTTTCAGCTCATACAAGGAGAAGACTGATCAGAGATGCAGCCAAGAGGCCCATGATCACTCTGGATGAACTGCAGATATCTACAGCTGAGGTGGGAGACTCTGTCCATAGGACAACAATCAGTCGTATATTGCACAAATCTGGCCTTTATGGAAGAGTGGCAAGAAGAAAGCCATTTCTTAAAGATATCCATAAAAAGTGTCGTTTAAAGTTTGCCACAAGCCACCTGGGAGACACACCAAACATGTGGAAGAAGGTGCTCTGGTCAGATGAAACCAAAATTGAACTTTTTGGCAACAATGCAAAACATTATGTTTGGCGTAAAAGCAACACAGCTGAACACACCATCCCCACTGTCAAACATGGTGGTGGCAGCATCATGGTTTGGGCCTGCTTTTCTTCAGCAGGGACAGGGAAGATGGTTAAAATTGATGGGAAGATGGATGGAGCCAAATACAGGACCATTCTGGAAGAAAACCTGATGGAGTCTGCAAAAGACCTGAGACTGGGACGGAGATTTGTCTTCCAACAAGACAATGATCCAAAACATAAAGCAAAATCTACAATGGAATGGTTCAAAAATAAACATATCCAGGTGCTAGAATGGCCAAGTCAAAGTCCAGACCTGAATCCAATCGAGAATCTGTGGAAAGAACTGAAAACTGCTGTTCACAAATGCTCTCCATCCAACCTCACTGAGCTCGAGCTGTTTTGCAAGGAGGAATGGGAAAACATTTCAGTCTCTCGATGTGCAAAACTGATAGAGACATACCCCAAGCGACTTACAGCTGTAATCGCAGCAAAAGGTGGCGCTACAAAGTATTAACTTAAGGGGGCTGAATAATTTTGCACGCCCAATTTTTCAGTTTTTGAATTGTTAAAAAAGTTTGAAATATCCAATAAATGTCGTTCCACTTCATGATTGTGTCCCACTTGTTGTTGATTCTTCACAAAAAAATACAGTTTTATATGTTTATGTTTGAAGCCTGAAATGTGGCAAAAGGTTGCAAAGTTCAAGGGGGCCGAATACTTTCGCAAGGCACTGTACATGTGATATGAGTAATGTAAGATATGTAGACATTATTAAAGTGGCATTATTTTGAGAGATAATGTTTAAAGTGACTAGTGATGCATTAATTGAAGTGTCCAGTGATTGGGTCTCAATGTGGGCAGCAGCCTCTCTGAGTTAGTGATGGCTGTTTAACAGTCTGATGGCCTTGGGATAGAAGCTGTTTTTCAGCCTCAGGTAGATTGCCCCCGGTGATGCGTTGCGCAGACCGCACCACCCTCTGGAGAACCTTGCGGTTGAGGGTGGTGCAGTTGCCGTACCCGGCTGTGATACAGCCCAACAGGATGCTCTCGATTGTGCATCTGTAAAAGTTTGTCAGGGTTTTGGGTGACAAGCCACATTTCTTCATCCTCCTGAGAGGCACAATTGCGCCTTCTTGACCACACTGTCTGTGTGGTTGGACCATTTCAGTTTGTCTGTGATGTGTACGCCTTGGGAAACTTAAAACTTTCACCTTCTCCACTGCTGTCCCTTCGATGTGGTTAGGGTGGTGCTCCTTCTGCTGTTTCCTGAAGTCCACGATCATCTCCTTTTTTTTTTGTTGACGTTTAGTGAGAGGTTGTTTTCCTGACACCACATTCAGAGTGCCCACACCTCCTCCCTGTAAGCTGTCTCATCGTTGTCGGTGATCAGGCCTACCACTTTTGTGTCATCGGCAAACTTAATAGTGATGTTGGAGTCGTGCCTGGCCATGCAGTCATGAGTGAACAGGGAGTACAGGAGGGGACTGAGCACGCACCCCTGAGGGGCCCATGTGTTGAGGATCAGCATGGCGGATGTGTTGTTGCCTACCCTTACCACCTGTGGGCGGCCCGTCAGGAAGTCCAGGATCCAGTGGCAGAGGCACAGGAAGTCCCAGGGTCCTTAGCTTATTGATGAGCTTTGAGGGCACTATGGTGTTGATAACATTCTCACATAGATGTTCCTTTTGTCCAAGTGGGAAAGGGCAGTGTGGAGTGCAATAGAGATTGCATCATCTGTGGATCTGTTGGGGCGGTATGCAAATTGGAGTGGATAAACAGGGCCTTAAGTCTTCCACGTCAACACCATGAAAAAGTGCTTAGAGGGTTTTTTCTCCTCCCTTTATTGGCTGTTTTTAAAGGGGTCCCCTAGGTGTTTCCACCTAGCTGGGGACCGGGGTTTTGTGCTCATTTGGGGGCTCTTAAAGCTCCATGTTTCCATAGGCTGTGGAAAGTAATCTTGTTGGCCACTGTCTCTCTACTTTACCTGCCCTCTGTTATCTATTAGTGCTTAGCATGTTGGTGGGGGGGTTATGAGACGCTGGAGGAGGTGAACTAGGGGGATCTGGCCACCTTTGATGTCTCAGCTTACCTGTTAAAAGCCCGGGGGCCGGGCTCCTGGCATGGGCCATGCAGGGCCATAAAGGGCCAGTTAGTAAGGCCCAGGAAATGAAGCCTCCTTTTCTGTTTGAGGAGGGCCCCTGAAAGTGGCCCCTGCTGGGGGTCTTCCCACATCCTGCCAGCTGGCCAGAGGGATGGAAGAACAGGAGCTGATAAGAACAGGAGCAGAGATATAACTTTTTATCATTTTACGGAAGATGGAGGGAGGAAAGGGATGGAGGGAGCAGGGGAGGAGAAAGAATAATTAACGCGTTCAACTCTTTGACTTTGAAAGTGCTTTGTAATTGCATGGTGTTAGATGATCAGCAGTTTGTGGTTCCTGAGCTGATGATGTCACACATACTTGGTCCTAACTGGGTTCTACTTCTCCAGGTTCTGTTGTGGTAGAAGTGTCAATGATGATATTTTTTATAATGTGTACCTGTTCATAGTCTAGCAACACATCTGCTTGTCGTCAGCAGACCCTGAGAAAGGGCTGATTAGAGCAACCTGAAAACTACAAAGTGATACCTCTGCATCAACAAAGAATAAAACATTTCTCAGAGTCTCACAGATGGACCCTTATTTACTAAATACGGCCGTTGGTGGAGATCATTCTCTCTTATAGAAGTGATTGAACTCTGATGAAGTACAATAGATCACATTGAGTATCACTTTATCTCTAAGGTGGATGCGTTTACTTTCGTTATATTACCCACCTCACCTCTCTGTTTTTTGTTTTCCCCACCAACCATGCTACGTGGTTTTATTCTTTTTTCCGAGCTCAGCCTCATATTTTCCCCTGGGTAGGGGGGGGTTCTAGTCCACTCACCCATTTACTGTGGCCCCCAGCTGGTTCCTGGCTGCCCATGAAAGGGTCTGTGAGACCTGGGGACACCGTAAACGCACCAGGACACCCAGCATGCCCCTTCTTGATCCTCCGTAGTGTAAAACTGTTGCCGTCGGCAACATCATGTGCTGGAGCCCGCTACTGAGTTACAGTAAGCAACTTGTACTTATGGGTCCCATCTATCCAAGGCAGTGGAGGTTGCTGAGGGGAGGACGGAAGCCACGTGTTTGATATTGTTGATACCTTTCCACTTATTCCGCTCCAGCCATTACCATGGAGCCCGTCCTCCGCATTTAAGGTGCCACCAACCTCCTGTGATCCAAGGGTTGGTTATTAACGCTGTGTTGACAGAGGAAAAACATGCCCGGACGGCCCAGATGTATTTTCTCTGCAGATTACTGGATACCTCCAATAAAAACACAACAGACAGGTACAGTTGGTAAAAATGTCAATCATGGATCGGGATAGTTAAATTACAGAATCTTGTGGGGATTCTGAATAGTACACCAGTAAACTGCCACATACTGTATCTGCTGTCGTAGTATTCTTATCCCTGATGACTCTGAACCGTCAGAACCAGTCAGGACAGTTGTCGTTACCCAGGTGTATTATCAGAGTCCCAAATTGCACCCTATTCTCTATAAAGTACACTACTTTTGACCCCAAATAGAGGGTGCTATTAGGGGCGCAGTTTGTTCTATATGGGGGTCCAGCTCGCTAACCACTCCACCACACAGTACCGAAGGTTTAACAATACACCGAGCTAGGTCTGGGCTCCTTCTCTTTAGAGACGCATCCAGCGTAATGCTCTCTCATCGAGTCTCTTCCTGTTTAAGATTAAGAGGAATGCTGGCCATTAAACAGGGTCGGTGGGAAGAGAAGCGGAGGTGACCGAGGTTCACGGCCCACCCAAAGCAACCACGGCTTCCTCCAAAAGGAATATCACTGAAACGCCGTAATTACCAAACTGCCACTTTTTAATCTGTTGCATTGGTTAAATAGCAATTATGGCAATCATCACACTTGAATTGAGAATTGAACCATCAGCCATAAAAGGTCTGGTCTTTGAGAAAAGGTCTTGTTTTTGTGTAGCGAAAGCAGTAAATAAATGGATATCCAACGTTAGCAGCATACTAAGCTGTTGTCTATGTTGCACTATGAACTGAAGTGTTTTACTGCGATACCAGAATGTCACTTTAACTTCTGAAAGGTCCATCTAAAGCCCGACTTAGATGGACTTTTTCCTAGTAAGGAAAAAAAAAAGTACATTCCTAGCATTTTGTCCTCGTGTCTCGCTTTTCCTAAACAGGAGGATTCTGGAATCTTAGAAAATGAATGCAGGTTGCTCATATTTTAAGTTCTGGACTTGGGTTGGATAGGTGAAATTCCCTACCTCCCCACCTCCGTTATAGATTCAGCAGTCTTAATCGTTTTACAAGACTATCTGGTGCGGTTGAAATGCCAGGACTACTGGCTACTGTATGTGTGCACAGAGTCTAGAGCTTCACTCTGGCTGCGATTTGACGGGTCTCGGCTGCTTGCCTGTGAGCAGCCTCTGCTGTGGGCTCTGTCCTTTTGCTTTATGTCACCGTGGCCTCTGGAAAAGCAGCCCGTCTGCTTTTGTCATCCGGTTTTTACCGTTCCCCAGAGAGTTGGTCTCGGCAGTAATGGGCCCAGGACACTTCCACTCCACCAAAGGAAGAGCGGAATGTGAAAGAGATTTCACCGCCGAGAGAAAGAAAAGAGCGATGTGGATTGCGAATGTTCGTAATTGTATTTCGTGATACTCACCCTTTTATAGATCCATTCAGTCTTGAAGAGCCTGTGTACTGATGACAGACATAACACTTTGACTATCTAACAGGCTGAAGAGATTTAGCTAGTTACTTAAACCAGAACATATAAAAGCCAACAGTTACAAAACCAGCTGGCAGTAGTCTTAGGGTTGGTGGCCTTACAATTGAACCAGTGGTTAACAGGTGATGAAAGGTGAACAAACCCTTTCTCCTCCAGTCTTAATATACTTCCACGTGAAAAGGCGTCACACACCTGTTAGAGACGCATCATGATGTTTGGAACGTTTCACACACCTGTTAGGTGATCTATAGTACTCTGCACAAAAATATAAAAAATAAATACAAAAATATAAACGCAACATGAGCTGAAATAAAAGATCCCAGAAATGTTCCATATGCACAAAAAGCGTATTTCTAAAATGTTGTGCACAAATATGTTCACATCCCTGTTAGTGAGAATTTCTCGTTTGTCAAGATAATCCATCCACCTGACAGGTGTGGCTTATCAAGAAGATTATTAAACAGCATGATCATTACACAGGTGCACCTTGTGCCGGGGACAATAAAAGGCCACTCTAAAATGTGCAGTTTAGTCACAAAACACAATGCCACAGATGTCTCAGGTTGAGGGAGCGTACAATTGGCATGCTGATGGCAGCAATGTCCACCAGAGCTGTTGCCAGAGAATTGAATGTTTATTTCTCTACCATAAGCCACCTCCAATGTTGTTTTAGAGAACTTGGCAGTACGTCCACCAGGCCTCACAACCGCAGACCATGTGTGTGACGTCGGGTGGGTGAGCAGTTTGCTGATGTCAATGTTGTGAACAGAGTGCCCCATGAGGGTGGTGGGGTTGGGCAGGCATGAGCTACGGACAACAAACACAATTGCATTATATTGATGGCAATTTGAATGCACAGAGATACCGTGGCGAGATCCTGAGGCCCATTGTTGTGCCATTCATTCACTGCCATCACCTCACGTTTCAGCATGATAATGCACGGCCCCATGTTGCAAGGATCTGTACACAATTCCTGGAAGCTGAAAATGTCCCAGTTCTTTCATGTCCTGCATACTCACCAGACATGTCACCCAATGAGCATGTTTGGGATGCTCTGGATCAACGTGTACGGCAGCATGTTCCAGTTTCTGCCAATATCCAGCAACTTTGCACAGCTACTGAAGAGGAGTGGGACAACATTCCACGGGCCGCAATCAACAGCCTGATCAACTCTATGCGAAGGAGACGTGTCGCGCTGCATGAGGTAAATGGCGGTCACACCAGATACCGACTGGTTTTCTGATCCACGCCCCTACCTTTATTTTTACGGTATATGTGACCAACAGATGCATATCTGTATTCCCAGTCATGTGAAATCCATAGACTAGGGACAAATTAATTTATTTCAATTGAATAATTTCCTTATATAAACTGTAACTCATTATAATATTTAAAATGGTTACGTTTACATTGTTTCTTCTCACAAACAAGACCTTTGAGGCCCATAAGGCTCTTGCGATGTAGTCCACTGCAGGCACATGCAAGTTTCGTTGATTCAAACCAATTAAATAAAAGCTTTCATCGTGGGGCTCTAACTGGATTTTGAAAAAGTATGTTGGCGTATGTGCTTGCTTTATGATGTAATTCCATTTCCGTGTCATTGTGTCAGGAAATTGGTCATAGTCAAGTGACTGTAGAAATGTGTGTGTGTATGTGGTGTGTGTTGGGTCCGTCTGCTAAGCTCGAGGAGAAAACTCCTCCATATTGAAACACCTGTTCTCCGTTTCAGAAACAGGTGACCAGTTAGTCGGACTCACTTATTTTCTCACTCCCGCTCTTCTATTTTCCATCTGTCATATTCCAACTTACTCTCAGTCTCTAATTCAAACTCCCGACATAAAAAAAACATTTTCATAAGCATGACTTACATCTGAAACTAGCAAAACGTTTGACTTATTTTCCCTTTCAGCCGCTAATTTGACATCCTTTAGCTCTGTTTTTCTCAACCATTAAAACATACGCTTCCCCGCCTTCTCTTTTTACCTCACTCCTCATATTTCATCCATCCTTTCATCTTCCCTCTCTCTCTCGACACCAGTGTGATCCGAGCGGAGGAAGGGATGGAAAGGAAGAGGGGGGGGGGGGGGGGGGCAGTGGTCAGAAGCCTCGGCGCTCTCCGATGCTGCAATCTGTGTGAGGCAGAATCGTCCAGCCGATCTCACGGGCAACAACCTCTAATTTGGGATATATTTTGAGAGGTTTATTGGGCTGGCTTCCCTGGTCTGAGGCTGAAGCGTGGAGGCAACAATTACATTGTGTGATTTTCAACTCAAGCCCTATTCGCATGTAGGCAGGGAAGCAGGATCCTGTTGGCCTCCGGTCGGTAAGGGCAAAGCAGGATAAATCAAAGCTGCATTTTGGTGGAATGTTGAACTTTCACATTCTTTTTCAGGTCAAAATAGCTTGTCTATGATACAGTAATTAAACAAGTCGAGATGCACACTACAACACTAAACAGTTGATAGTAGCTCGTCTTCCCTATACTTAGAATTGAGTGTCCATCCTTCCATACAGCTCAAAGACCAATTGTCCAGTCAATTGATATTGCTGTGCTGCGGTTGATTGGTGCTTTGGTGAGTTTCCCAACAGCAGATCACGCCGACAGTCCACACTTGATAATAAGGCTGACTTTCACCTAATAATACATTTGACATAAGGGTATATAATAAATGCCATCAGTCATCTGCCTACAGCTTGGGGCTACATTACGTAACATGCCTTGCACCGTAGTCCTGACCATGAACTAATTTACCCCTCTGAAGTCGACCACGTAGATGAGCCACGTAGATGAGCCATTGGAATCACCACGTTTAACAGGAGTAATAGGATCAACCTGTAAAACTCACGTCGCTTCCTATGTGCAGACGAACAGGCCCACGGTGATATATAATAACCAGCTAGGGCCTCGTCCAGGTGTGTGTCCATAATAAATGCCATTCTGCTTGGGGAGCAAGCCAACAGTTAAGCCAAGCATGTGCTGCGGTGCCATAAAAAGGTGATGACAAACAAAGATATACCACTGTATGCAGATGACCTTTCACCCCCCTCAGAGTGGCAGGGCGGAAGATGTGTCAACAGCTGCCTATGGGAGTTAGCTGTTTATTGTCTTATTTACCATTCATTTTGGGCTGTGATGTATGAAGGTAACATATTTCAGTTTAAAAAACTGCTTTCATTATGTCAAACTGCTTTCAATGTCAAATGTATATCAATTTAACCGTACAATCCATGTGTACTGTTCACAGCATTTGAAATTACCATTTGATACAAACAGTCAGTGTGCCTTTGCACATTGCAAATTGAGTTCAAAGCTTTTATCAATTTCAGAATCAGGGACAAATTGGACTAAATATCACAAATCGAGAAAACAGTCAGCTTTGAATGAAATATCTTTCAATAGTGCCCTAAAATCTGTATCCAACTTTTCATCTCTTAGAGGCCAATTTTCCACAGAGTGCTGGCACTGGTGCTTCAGCCCAGGAATGAGAGATGGGAGCTAGCTCACTAATCCCAGGCCTGGACCAGGACCACGCTGTTCTGGCATACTGTAGGACTACGTCCTAAATAGCACCCTATTCCCTACATACTGTTGAGCACTACTTTTGACCAGAGCCCGATGGGACCAGCTCAAAAGTAGTGTGCCACATGGGGAATAGTGTGCTAATTGGGACATAACTTAGGCCTCTGGACACATTCCAGGTTCTAGAAGCATCTGTCACTTGAGCCTGGAAAATGACTCCTCCTTTGGAAGGGAGTGGAGGCTACACTTTTCTTCCTTTCTTTTATTGTCCTCTTTCTTTCCTTTTCTTTCATTCATTCTCTATTTCCACCTTGACTTAAGACACTTGGTTAGGAGTGAATACTGTTGCTCTAAAAGTAAACAATTCTAAGAGGGACAATATACAACACAGACTGAGTGTCCAAAACATTAGGAACACCTTCCAAATATTGAGTTGCACCCACTTTTGCACTCAGAACAGACTCGACCCATCATTGCATGGACTCTACAAGGTGTCGAAAGCGTTCCACAGGGACGCTGGCCCATGTTGACTCCAATGCTTCCTACAGTTGTGTCAAGTTGGCTGGATGTCCTTTGGGTGGTGAAAAACTATTGAGCGTGAAAAACTCAGCAGCATTTCAGCTCTTGACACACTCAAACCAGTATGGTAGTAGGTGCGCAATTCAATATTTTGTCTTGCCCATTCAACCTCTGAATGGCACATATACACAATCCATGTCTCAATTGTCTCAAGGCTTAAAAATAATTATTTAACCCATCTCCGCCCCCTTCATCTACACTGATTGAATTTGATTTAACAACTGACATCAATAAAGGATCATAGTTTTCACTTGGATTCACCTGGTCAGTCTACATCATGGAAAGAGCACTCGGTGTATTTGGCCATAACGTCACATTGTCCCAATCCCAAATTTGTATTAACTTAAACCTGAAGCTCAAATCATTCGAAATAAATATTGCGAGTGTCCGAATGCCCTTACTTCCGTTCTAAACCATAGGGATTTGGGGTATGCAGAATTTATTTATTTATTTGTATGTGAAATTTTATGCTTTAATTCAACCTTTAGACTTGTGGGAATTGGCCTACAGTACATGGAAAGCGCTAAACTTAAATATTTCTTACAGAAGAAATATGAAATGCATAAGCATGGTAGCAATTGAAAGGGAACCGTTTGGTGATTATGGTCAAGTTCTTAGACCAAAGGTGATGACACAACAGTTCACCTGACACAAGACTGAATCCAAACATTACACTGTTAATTTTGTGATTTTACATTTGCTGTACTTTGTGCCGCATTCGAAATCAATAAATACTTTGGATACATTCGGTAGCGCGACAAGAATATTCCTGGAAAACGTGGGGTAGGTGCAACATAGGACACAAACATGGCGCTTTGTTGAGCTCTCCTAGCTGTGCCGTTGAGGAACTCGAGCGAGCACACTTGTCATGGTTTTGTTTGGAACACAACCCTGCATCCCCGCCATCACACAATTACTGTTGTTATTTACGCAATCCAAAAACTGCCCATTATAACCGCAATGTGGGTCAAGTGGGCATAATTTGAAAGCTTGTTCTATTTCCAAAATAACTTGCTAAGTTATAAAATCAGATCTTACAGCTGTTAGGCTTTCACAAGGCAACTGAGAGAAACAGGTCCTAATTCTGGTGCACATAGAAAGGAGAGTGTAGAGAGGAGCCATGAGTGCATTCAGGTGCATGTTCCGCGGGGAATTTTCCCCACAACAGATGAACACAGGCTCATTCTGTTCAGAACAACCCATGTCATAGTGTAACTGCACGTCAAACATACTGACCCAAAACGTTGACGCTACATGACACACGTCTTGCCTGTATGACATCAAAGCAGTATTTATTATAATCCTCAACGTCTCATCTTTCAAAATACACCAAGTCCTCTTTATTTACAGCATTTCCTTCACTCAGACAATGTTTTTCTGTTGCTAAAGTTGCCCAATAGTCACGAGGGCTGTGGGCAACTTCTTGTCGCGTTGCGGTGCTCAAGTTCAAAATGGCTGTCATTTACAGCATGATACAACTGAACAGCCACTGCGTTCCAATTTAGGCGCTTATTAGTGCCCAAATCTGCCATTTCCAACCCGTATACTGGTACAAGTCTAAAGGGCTACATGCCAGAATGTCATACTCATTTCGACTTTCCATCTAGTAGAATTTGCTGCACACTATTGAGGAAGAGAACAGTCCTTCGAGACCTACGTGTCAGACATCAGCTGATTATCACCTGAGGGGACACGCTGTACCAGAATGAATGAATGGCAATTAGATGACACATTCTCAGTAGGATGAGCTTAGTATGCTGATATTTGTTGCATACTACATTAGTTCTTACTCAAAAGCACATTCTTAGTAGTAGGCTAATCGGATTTTGGACATGGCCGTTGTGTACAATTTAACTGTCATCATTACACCCAAGCATTTTAAACCACAACCTTGATACTAACAATCCCTTCCATTTGTTTTGACTGCCTACAATGTCATCCCTGCTCTACATGGATGTTCAACTCTTATTCAGGTAGCTACTACCACTGCAATTGCTATGCCCTGGGGGAGAGAAGGGAACGTTTTGTCTGGCAATTGACTTCAGATGGAAATGTAGATGGAGGACGATACAGTAACAGGTTGGCTCCTCTGGGACCGTTGGAAAAACAGAGGCAGGCATTTCGATCAGGCATGGGGACGCCCCTGCACTGTGGCAGATGTTTTTTTCCCCCTCCGCTCACAGGAGCATCTGGATCCAGAGAGCAGATATTTGTGTGTGTGTGTGTGTGTGTGTGTGTGTGTGTGTGTGTGTGTGTGTGTGTGTGTGTGTGTGTGTGTGTGTGTAGAAGCAGAGTGAAATATGAATCAGTCTTTCCTAGGGTCAAAGACTGAGCACTAGCGTCTTGGACCCTGAGGTCTGCTGGCTTAACAGTGGCGATAGGAAGAAAGAGAGTTAGAGACGGTGGGCCATGATGTGGCCATTGTGGGGACTGCCAACATGACTAACTGTGTGTTTGAGCCTTTATTTGTGTTGGGAGTGGCTTGATGTGAATGTTGAAAAGGGGAGGACACCGATGAGGATACGGAGGAGTACAGTGTTATTACAAAAGGCAAAATTAATAAGTTATCCTGCAAACTTTAAAAAGTACTGTAAAATAACTCTATATTTCCTGGTTCACTTGCGATTTGTTATGTACATTTCCTGCACACCCCTCAAGCTTAAACTCTCCTCTAGCTCTTCTTCTCAACCTTAAACTCAGACTTATTTCCAAATATACATTATAGTAAGCTTGCTAACTTATTGACCCTGCTTTGTTACTTCCTTATTGAGGTCAATCTAAGCTGTTATGTCCACCCCAAAACTGATCACAACCAGTCATCCTGTTGAGTGTAAGACACGTTCTTTCTCTCACTCTCAATTTCTACTCCCCTCTTCCAGTGAGATGTCTTTGTTTTTGTGTGAGGATTGTAGTGACGATTTTATGTCCTCCGTACTTTTAAGGGCCGCCATAGCCCTTTAATTTGGCGACATCAGCTAGATCACAAGGCCTTGCCGCACTGTGGTCGCCATCTTGCCACAGAGAACAAGCAGAGCCCGGGCAATGTGAAAGTCAAGGCTCTAGGGAGAAGTTGACACTAGGCAGTTGCACAGATCTAGGATCAGCTTATCCATCTCCAACGTTAACTGTCATCAGTAAGAGGTGAAATGGAAAACTGCCAATACATGTAAGGGCAACTTTCACCAACAACTCAATCTGTTAACGCTGTTCCTTACATTTCTATCTGCAAATCCAGAGCCTGAATAGATCATATCATCTCAGACTGTACAATAGTCAGAAATAGATGACACGAAAATTAGCCTACTTTTCCATGTTTTATTGATTTCCAGAAAGCTTTTAATGTTGTATATAGGGATCTTTTAGCCTACAGTTTGCTCAAATCAGGGATTGGTGGGAAATGTTATCATGCAATCCAGTCTCTATACAAAGTACCAATTACTTGTGTGCATGTTAATGAATATCATACAGACTGGTTTCCCACACCCTCGGGGGTAAAACAAGGAGATGCCTTATCACCAACTTTGTTTGCTATGTTTATGAATGATTTGGCAAAAGAAATGAAACAGTCAAATATTGGAGTAAGATATGAGGATGAAATGCTAAGTATCATTTTACGGTATATGCTGATGATATTATTTTGCTAGGCAGAAACTGAACAAGACCTGCAGAAAATTGTATTATGTGCAGTCAATTGGTTCAAAAGATGGAAACTCCGTGATCAACCAGACAAAAACACAGATAATGCATTTTAGAAACCCAGGTGCTAAGAGAAGTGTTTTTTTTCCCATTTTGTTTTGGTGAAGAAATTCTTGAGTTTACTAGCACTTAATAAATATTTGGGTCTTTTTAGTGATGAACATATTATCTTTCTATACAGAACATCTGTCCTGGCCGAGCGCTTGTGGTGAAGTGGAAGAGGAAAGATTATGTAACTATTGTGACCTCAAGGAAATAGAGAATGAAACTCCTTTTATCCTCTATTGCCCTTTTTACCACGATATACGCTTGCTCATATTCCAGAAAGACGACCAGATAACTCTGGAATTATGTGGCTGAGCGATGAGGAGAAACTGGAGAGAGAAAAAATTGTACGTTGCGTATTTCTGTTTGCTGAATATTTAGATAAAGCCTAGAATAAAAGAAAAAGGGTGACCTATAATTAAATTATACAAATATTTAGCTTCTGTGGCAAATGGCACATGTGTATCTAGATTGTGTATGGACCTGTCTCCCACATGAATCTTCTCTGCGCACTGCAGAGAACAGCAGAAGAAGTATTATCACTGAATTATCACAGGGAATTATTGTAATCTTTGTGTCAATTAATCCCATAAGGGATGGGTTGCCAACTGGCGATTTGACATGAAAATAAAATGTCATTCATTCATTCTGAACACTTCCCCTAACTGAATCCACCCCAGGATAACTGATGATTGCTTGATATGGTGGGGGTTGGCTGTCAGGGGGTGACGCTGATGTAAGCATGCTAGTAAATCAAGCCCCTCCTGGAAGGAAATATGAAGTTCCCAGCTAGCACATAACGTTCTGAAAACCATATGTTTCTTAGAGCTTGGTAAGAGTGTGGTTGTACTATGATTATTTTGTATACAACCTTCCCACAACTTTCTGGGAATGGTGCACTATAGTTGCTTCCCAAGAAGCACATTTGGTTCCTTGGAAGTTGTGGGGATGTACGTTTTTGGTTTCCCATTGGTTCTGGGAACAAAGCCATACGTTTCCTGACTGGTAAACCTGAAGGTTTTTTTTAAACATTCATTTTTAGGTTGCAGGTAGGTTCTGAGAATGTTTTATGAAGTTTTCCTATGAGGTTTTATTTTCATTCTGAGAACTAGAATTATAGATTATTTTGATTTTTAATAACATCCATAAAACTTTCACTGAATGTTTCAATAAGGCTTTAAATATCACTGCTAGCTTTGTTTGCGTTAACTGTTTTGAAATCCAAGCACAGATAGGACACATGAAAATTAATTTTCTTAGGCATTAATCACAAACACAATTTTTTTTGTTGTGGCATGGTGTCCGTGAGATTCAAACCTATGATCTTCTATCATCTATCCATGGAATTATTTCACTGCACCAACAGGATGGAGCTAACATGTCATCTTTTTTTTAAAACTCATACAAACCTGTTCATTTTAGTCTATTAAAACACACCTCATGTCAAAGGAAACAAGATTAGGTGTGGCCAGTTAGTGGGCGTGGCCAACATACCTGAACACACTTAACAAGATAGAGGCTAGAGAGAGCTTTGTTGACGGTGAGAACGGAACGTATATGTTTTCCAATAACATTCTTAGAATGTTTTTTGAACGTTACTAATGTTTTCTTGTGGATTTCACCTAATGTTTTCTTAATGTTCTGAGAATATGATATGACCTGTAGGAAACATTATGCTGAAGTATTAAAATTCCCACAGAAGAACATTGTTTCTTAACGTTCTCAGAACAATTTCATAATGTTAATTTAAATAGAACCATGAGGAAACCTTATGCTGATGTATTGAAATTCCAACAGTAGAGTGTTCTTTGTTAACGTTCTTTGAACCATTTGAGAACATTCCCCATGTCAAACCATTTGGAGAACATTTCTTAAACATTTTTATTTTATTAATTGTAACCAAGTTCCTTTGCCAAGTTCCTTAAATGTGCTGAGAATGTTCCACATTCAAACAACTATCTTGCACCATTCCCAGAACAGAACGTTATATGCTAGCTGGGTTGGCTTTGGAACATTCTCAGCATATTGAAGTAACTCAACAAAAAAAATGATATTTTGTTGGTATTTCATTACTTTAACAGAACATTTCATAATAATGTAAAGATGGTCACACCTGATCTTAATGAGTGCTTGTTAACTTTGAAATGGGGTCTGTTTGAATAGACTGAAATGAACAGCTTGGTATGAGTAAAAAGCAAACATGGCATTCTAGCTCCATCCAAATTCCATGGATAGAGAACAGAAGATTATTGGTTCTAATCTCACTGATGCCACAATCAAAAAGAAATGTGTTTGCATGATTAATGCCTAGGCAAATTAATTAATTTCCATGTGTCCTATCTGTGCTTGGAGTTCAAAACAGGACAATTAAGTTAGAAGTTATATTAAGTATTCTCAGAATGTTAATAAAACCCTGTGGGAAATTTTTCAGGAAACCATAGTCAAATGTTCTCAGAACCTCTCTGAAACCTAAAAATGCATGTTTCCAGGCACATTTTACACTTCCGTTTAAAAAACGTTATTTTTTACAGGTCAGGAAGCATATGGCTTTTTCCCCCAGAACCAATGGGAAACCAAAATCATACTTTCTCACAACTTCCAAGAAACCAAATGTGATAGCTGGGTTTTCAACATTTTAAGGTATTAGGCCTATAACATGTACGGACAAGCCCCCTTCTCTCCCACAGCTCTAAGAGTGTTTTTCAGAAATGACAGACCTTACCCCATAGGTATTTGGTGTTCATAAAAAATCACATTTTTGCCCAGTACATAATGTAACACATTTGCAAGAGCAGTATTTGGCACAGCTGTAAAAAACAGACGTTCGAAACAGAACGCCTAAGTATTGTGTGAAACTACCACTTTGGGTTTTGAAACAACTGAAACGTTGGCAAGTTAAATAATTTGTAATGAAAAGTAATTGTGGATGGTTCAGGGATGTGGGGTCAGATATTGGTGATCTGGATGAGTACATTATTACCTCACTGAATGTTGAAAAACAGAAGACCCCTTCTAAGATACCATTTTTGCTTCTTTACCAAATAGAATGACTCAGCAAAAAAAAAACGAAACAAAAACAAACTATGTGAAAGAGTGCTCGTTATAGTAATCCATCACTGTCATGTACTCAATAATTGCATGAAGATATGTTGGAAATTCATAAAATGATGAATCCTTTCTTACAAATATTTATAGTTGCCCCTCCCCTTATGTGGTATGACAAGCACCCACTTCCTATTTTGGTTTGTGCAGGCAGGAGGTCCTTGGTGTAGCACTCAAGACTTCCCCTTGTAAACAGAGCATGCTACCCACACAGCCCATGGCTCTACACTCTACACTGCCTGCCAAGAGATCACTGAGATGGAGGGAGGGAGGTAGAGAGGGAGGGAGGCAGAGAGAGGCGAAGAGAGAGCGATAAAGACGGAGAGAGCAAAAGAGAATATCAATCAGAGTGACCAAACACCGAGTTAGATTAGGAAATGATGAGAGCAGAAATAAACACACTAGTTGGACAGACGTGAAGTGAGACAAAGAATGACAAAAAAATGAGACAGTAAAATAATTCCAAACGGAACAAAATAGATCATGATAGAGGCTAGAGAATAGTAGAGAGACAGAAAGAGAAAACCAGACAGAAGAATGGGAAAGAGAGGGAGAAAAAGGGAGTTACAGAAGTGGGGGAGCGAGTGAGGGAAAAGTAGTCTTGGGCTGTGCCTCGGACTGTAGTTTTCTTTCTTGGCTTCCTGATTGCCTGTTCCCTTGAGGTCTCTGGGTGAGTTTGGTCATGATTCACTCTGCAGAAACGTAACACTGGGCCTGCAAAACACATTTACCCGGAAAGTTCTGGATTCTGGAGCTACAGTATTTCAAGTCTCTACCCTCTTCCCCCCTAGGCTGCTGCTGTGATAACGTAGCATAACATTAATAATAACATAATAATAATAATAACATTGCTCTAGTAGCAGCACTGTACCTCAGACTCTATCCTGCGCTTAACCTTTATTTCAGTGTGAGCTAATCAAATGTAAAAGCGCATTCAGCCAATCCCTAACAGAATGCTTGAATTGGGTGGCCATACACACATCCCTTTTCCGTCAGAGGATTGTTTTGGATCTTCTGGTTTGTAACACTAACCCCATGCCTCTCTCTCTGTCTTTGTAAACAGTCAAAGCCCACTGGGACTTGTCATATAGGGGCCCCTAAGAGTCTCCATTGTGCCCTGTACGTGTGTCTGGTTTCGGGTTACTCATTGTCCCTATAACCTCAGATCTAACTCAGACATAACTATGACCGTGAGATATACATCCCAAATCTGACCATGGATCAGTTCTTAAGGGGCAGACTTCCCCCGGAACCCATGCGGCTGCCTGCCTGAGTTGTAGGGGAGGAGATAGGAGGTACCCACTGCAGTGTGCCTCTGAGTCACAGGGACTGTGGACCACATGCCACACACACCACTGCAATGTATCAGGCTATAACTCATTCTGATCGGGGTGGTGGTGAGCGTTTGGGAAATGGAGCGGAGTAGGGTATTCATGATTGACTTGACTATTGGCTTATACATGTAGTCATGAGTGTGAGAGAGGAGGATGGTATAGAGTGAGGAAGAAAGATTGGGGTAAAATAACTCAAATTAACTCAAAGAGGGGAATATGGCAGATTAGTTAAGAGAAACGAGCAAGAAGGTAATTACAGTCAGAAGACCGTTACAGTCAGAACGCAATTACAGTCGTAAAATACAGAGATTGGGGAAGGAGAAAAAAAGAGAGAAAGGTAAATTGAGTAATGTAGAGGGAAGACTAATGGAATGTTGACCAAGAGGGTGCAGTCTGGAAGTGATAGCACAAAACGAAGGGAAAAAACTGAGTTCATAATAAAAAGAGGAATCAGAGGGGGGAGGAAATACTATAGTGCAGAGGAGGAGGAGGAGGGAGAGGGAGAGAGAGAGAGAGAGAGAGAGAGAGAGAGAGAGCGAGAGCGAGAAAGCCATTTGAATTGAATTGAGAGTGAGAGAAAAAAAGAGAGAGAAATATAGAAAGGGGTAAAGGATGTTTAAAAGTGTGTGAATAGTTGGATCAAGGTTCAGAGAGACTGGGAGTGAGGGAGGGACAAAGGGAGGGGTTCAGAAAGGCAGAAAGTGAGAGAGAAGAGAGGGAGAGCGAGCAAGAGGAGGATTCTGGGCAGAGAATCAAAACAGACCATGATAGAGGCTAGAGAATAGTAGAGAATAGTAGAGAGAATAGTAGAGAATAGTAGAGAGAATAGTAGAGAGACATCCATCTGATGTTTACCATCGATCACTTTGTACCCCAAACCTTAGGGGTACACAGCATTTAGTATTGTTATCAGGTAAATTGATACCTGCAATACCTCCAGTTGAAGTCGGAAGTTTACATACACTTAGGTTGGAGTCATTAAAACTCGTTTTTCAACCACTCCACAAATTTCTTGTTAACAAACTATAGTTTTGCAAGGTCGGTTAGGACATCTACTTTGTGCATGACACAAGTAATTTTTCCAACAATTGTTTACAGGCAGATTATTTCACGTATAATTCACTGTATCACAATTCCATTGGGTCAGAAGTTTACACATACTAAGTTGACTGTGCCTTTAAACAGCTTGGAAAATTCCAGAAAATTATGTCATGGCTTTAGAAGCTTCTGATAGGCTAATTGACAAGTATCTATATCTACAGTGAAACGAGTCCTATATCAACACAACCTGAAAGGCTGCTATGCAAGTGTCAGAAGGTGAGTTTAGCTGGTGCATGAAGTGAGGCGCAGGAGAGCAGAATGAGTGAGCAACGTACTTTACTCAAACAATAAAGGCGCAAGGTAAACAAATACACTTGAACAAAAACCAACGGTAAATATTTAGGCACGGGTGAACACAGCACCCATCGAAAAACCAGCCATCATGAACCGAACTGAACACAGAAGTAATCAAGCACAACAAACATGGGGGAAACAGAGGGTTAAAAACATGAACATATAATTGGATAATGAAAACCAGGTGTGGAGAAAACAAAAACAAAACCAATTGGAAAATTAAAGATGGATCAGCGATGGCTAGAAGACCGGTGACGTCGACCGCCGAACGCCGCCCGTACAAGGAGAGGGACCGACCTCGGCGTAAATCGTGACATCAAGGAAGAAGGTACTGCTCCAAAACCGCCATAAAAAAGCCAGACTACGGTTTGCAACTGCACATGGGGACAAAGATCATACTTTTTGGAGATGTCCTCTGGTCTGATGAAACAAAAATAGAAAATAGGCCACAATGACCATCATTATGTTTGGAGGATGTTATGTTTGGATGAAAAAGGGGGACGCTTGAAAGCCGAAGAACACCATCCCAAACGTGAAGCACGGGGGTGGCAGCATCATGTTGTGGGGGTGATTTGTTGCAGGAGGGACTGGTGTGCTTCACAAAATAGATAGCATCATTAGGGAGGAAAATTGTGGTTATTTTTTAAAACTTTTATTTAACTTGGCAAGTCAGTTAAGAACACATTCTTATTTTCAATGATGGCCTAGAAACAGTGGGTTAACTGCCTGTTCAGGGGCAGAATGACAGATTTGTATCTTGTCAGCTTGGGGGTTTGAGCTTACAACCTTCCGGTTGCTAGTCCAACACTCCAACCACTAGGCTACCCTGCCGCCCTGGCAGGTTGAAGCAACATCAAGACATCAGTTAGGAAGTTAAAGATTGTCCATTTGGAAGACCAATTTGGGACCAATGACCCCAAGCATACCTCCAAAGTTGTGGCAAAATGGCTTAAGGACAACAAAATCAAGGTATTGGAGTGGCCATCACAAAGCCCTGACCTCAATCCTGTAGAACATTTGTGGGCAGAACTGAAAAAGCGTGTGTGGGCAAGGAGGCCTACAAACCTAACTCAGTTACGCCAGCTCTGTCAGGAGGAATGGGCCAAAATTCACCCAACTTATTATGGGAAGCTTGTGGAAGGCTACCCGAAACATTTGACACAAGTTAAACGATTTAAAGGCAATGCTACCAAATACTAATTGAGTGTATGTCAACTTCTGACCCACTGGGAATGTGATGAAAGTAATAAAAGCTGAAATAAATTACTCTCTCGAGTATTATTCTGACATTTCACATTCTTCAAATTAAAGTGGTGATCCTAAATTACCTAAAACAGGGAATTTTCATGAATTGAGTTTAAATGTATTTGGCTAAGGTGTATGTAAACTTCCGACATCAACTGTACCTCATCTATGGCACATTCCATCACTATCCATCCATACTAGCCATGGCCAAAAACAATCTTGTACTATATTACTAACAAAACGTTTTGCCCTGCAAGTTCAAAATAAAGAGAAATTACTACCCTTCTTCAAAAAGGGTTATTATTGTGCCCAATAAATGTGAAGCTTCTGAGGGGGGGACTATAAAAGGCTGCGTTCATTTTTTTTTTGCAAAAGCTTAGCTTCTTTTAGCTGTCCGGAAGAGGCGTCCAGAGAATTTGGCAATTGGCAATGCAGTGGGAGGGGAGTATTCCACGCTGGCACTGAAATACATAATTATCTTCCATCTGATGATGACGTCATCGCTGGGTGTCTGTTTATCTGTTTGTTTATTGTTTACCAAAAAAAATACATATTAAATACAACAAAATCAATATGGCTAAAGGTTACTGATTGGAGAGACGGAGTTGTAGCCATGGTTTGTTATTCCTTTCACCGATCCAGCCCTTCCTGATAGGTTAAGGCAAAGACGTAAGACCAAGACAAGGTATACTGAAATATGTAGGGGATAAGGGAGGGACAATATGAATCTATACCAATCAGTGACATCATTAGCTAAAGGCCACCATCACAGTACCAGAACAGGGACTTCTAGTGACGCTGAATACGGCATAAGCAGTCTATATGACAGGGAAAGTGTAGTCACGTCATCAGATAGGGGCGTGCAGGATCTCAGCTCTGATGTGGAAGGCACTGCTCCCTGTTCAGGCCAGGCAAATCAGTCAGGGAGGTAGCAAAACGCTGACCTCAATGGAAAAGAATGTAAATCCTTTTTTCTTTCTCTCCTTCCCCTCCCCTGCAATTTAATTCAAGCAATATGTGCCTTTGGTAACTCTCGTCTTTTGCAGTGAGAAGAGAACACTTTTTTTCCCTATCTGATACTCTCGCTCTCCTTCTCTTCCTCTCGCTCCCCTTGCTCTCACTCTGTTTTTCCTCCTCCTCATCCCTCCCTCCCCACTTTCACTGCCTCTTTCCCTCCCCCTCATTTGTCTTGTGGCGGGTTGGGGATTGTCTTCTGGGCTTGGTTGGTCGGTACGTCACAGTGCCACGTCGGAAAGCTCTTCTGTTTCCATCTCCCCATTGCCTCATGGCCAGAACTCTGCCTTGGGAAAACAAAACCCCATCCAGTCCAAGTCAAGGCTCTAATTTAGTAACCCAAATAGAGTTGTTCCGGTTTTTGCAAATGCAACGTCTATGCTTTAGCTTGGGAGAAGAGAAGCAGGGCTTTTGGAGTTTGTGTTGAGCGTATTTTGTTTTTGCAGATTTCAGAGGATTTATTGCAGATCTGTATTGACCCCGAGTTCCCCAGTTCATCCTTCCTGTGGTCCTGGTCTCACTACCAGCCCCCCCCCCCCTGAAAACATTTGGTAGAGGAATGCCCTCTTGTTACCCATACCCAACACACAATGTCTGATCCCAAGACACAACATGACGTCCAATTAAATTTGACTTGTATGGCATTTTTTTTTAAATACATTTGTTGCAATGTATAGGAACCTAGGTTCTAAATCCCTGAAGAGCCAGCAAAGACAACAGTGTCCAGGAAAACCTCCCTAGGTAGCAAGAGACAGAGGAGTCAGACTCAAGAGGTGGAGCCCATCCTCCTCTAGCTGGACGGGTGGAGATTCAGGAATACTTTCCTCATGCCTTTCTCATCACTTGCGCCAACAAATGTGTGAAGTTAGCACTGTACCATTTCTGAAGGTTGTCACAGTAGAGAGATTAAAAGGCTACTGTAAGTGCTCTTTATGATCTCATAAGAGCTCATTTGATTACCCTTCACCGGAGTTCAGATATAGATGGCCTGTATTCATCGTTGGCCTCCATCACCAACTCAAGACAGTGCCAAATTCTATCCACTCATGCACAATACCCATTTCCCTTTTAAAACCTTTGTGCTGCTTTCCAGTAGGGAGTGAATTTCCAAATATCTCTGGTTCATGTGTTTATTCAATCAATTGACTCTGCTATTTTAGACTGGCTCTAATTGAGAGAGAGGGAGTTAGAGAGTGAAATTAAGGAGAGGGCAGTGGTGGCAGCTATTCAAAGCCCTGTGCTGGGCGTTCCTTACATTTCTGTGGTCCCGGTCCGGTCATGGAGGGTGCTTGCTGCTTGCCTCGTCCAACGTTAGCTAAACGCCAGAACACGAGGAAAAATGGCGAGATAGATTTTCTAAATATACCTGTTAAATGCTCCGCTATTGTGTCTTTCAGTCCAAAATTAGGCTATTTAGAGGTTAGATCAACATTGGATTGTAATGGTCCAGAACCAAAGCTGGTGAAGGCGAAATCAATGGAGGGTTTTTAGAAAGGCAACACTAGGGGTTCAGCCAAGCATTATCTTACAGCTGGCTGGCATGGGTCATCTGGTTTCTATCCTGTGGTAAGACGGCCTTCAGTATCAACTGGATGACATAGAAGGAAGAGGTGGAGGAATGCTCCTACTAGGAATCTGGAGAGGCCCTATATTTTAGAGAAAGTACACAAACGCAATTCCTTGTCAACATGGACCTGCAGTGTTTTTACGTGTGATATTACACTCATGAAGTCTATAAGAATTGTTTGTAGTATACCAAGAATTTGCTCGTTGTTTACCTACTATTATTCATGTAACATACAGGGCTTATTTTTCATTTAGTTTGTTCATGAAGTGTTTACAGGTACTTTGAATCAACCTATGAAAGAAAGTTCAAATGCATCCATGGAGCTCTAACGCCATCGACCTGTTCAGAACTTTGAGCCCAGAGCCAATGAGGCACAGCAGCCACTGAGCCTGCACTGGATGGGGAAAACATCTC
The DNA here is from genome assembly GCF_045791955.1 of Oncorhynchus clarkii lewisi. Taxonomy (NCBI): domain Eukaryota; kingdom Metazoa; phylum Chordata; class Actinopteri; order Salmoniformes; family Salmonidae; genus Oncorhynchus; species Oncorhynchus clarkii. The sequence goes on along the minus strand of NC_092159.1, from coordinate 35,537,793 downwards.
TGGTCAAAATGGAAGAAGATGTATGTATTTATCACCTCTGGGCTAGAGAGAGGCTCTTGCCATGGACTTGCTGCACCACACTGCTAGATGGTAGGGAGAATGTGACTAAAACTAGCATCTTATCCATTCAAATGGATGTGGATTATATATATACTTTTTCACTTAATATAAAGGAAATACAAATTCTGGTCAACAACGAAGGGAACTAGCTGATAGCTGCTGAGGAAAGTTGGGGTAACTCTTCATTTAAAGGGGTCCTTATCACAGCGTAATTGCACTGTAAAAAGTATTGTAGTTAATTGTTAAAACTCATAGTTACACTGTAATAACCACACGTAACTGGTGGTAAATTCACCTATTCTGTGTTTAGTTTCTTCTCAGGTGAATCAGTAATAACTGTCACAAGGTTGTAATCTCTTGAGGACAGACACACTGGGTGTCCAAGATTACAACATTTGGAGGCTCAATAGTCTCTAAGAGTCATTTCTATATCATTACTTATTACCCATTCCCAAGTGAAAATACCTACAAACAAAATATGAGCTTCTACATTAGTCAACTTTATTGCAAAATGTAGAAAGACCTTACATTTCTTACAAAATAAAATATTTTTATTGTTACATAAAATACAAATACAAAAATGGGTTAAACAAAGATATAGGCAAAGGCCACAAGGTTCAGGGAAGAGAAGACCATTCAGCCCAGCTAATGTTAGCTAGCTGGTTAGCTAGCGAAAAGCGACCATAGCATATTCGCCATCTTTAAGTAGCTAGCTAGCTACTGTAGTCAAGGCTAGAAAACTAGCTAGCATGCTAGCAAATCAACAACAACAAAAAACACAGATTGCATGGAAAGTATATTCTGTAGATCAGTGGTCACCAACCGGTCAATCACAATCGACTGGTCGAACTTCAAGGCATTCCTAGTCGATCATCAAACATTTGTGTAGAAAAGCCAATTAAAAAGGCTTGGGCTCCTTTTTTTCCCCCATTTGTGTTGTGCTGTTGGTGGTAGGTGCACTTGATTCAGAAGTCCTGCGTACCAGGTAGGCAAAGTGTTCTCATTTTGAACCATTTCATTTGTCTGAATGATCAGATCTACCTGGCGGACTGGGAGATATGTGGCTAAATTGAGTGTGCCTACTGCGCTAGCCAATCGGATTGCTCGTAATAGTGTATCGATAGCCCTGCGACTTTATTATTATTATTATATTTCACTTTCTCTGGTCATAGGAACAACATGAATTAATGCAGGAGGCAGATGTGGTGAGACTCGATTTTCGCCATCAGGTGGAAGAAGGTGTCCCCCTTTCTCTGCTTAGTCTCGCTGGAGGAAAGGAAGGAGAGAGATGGGACCATGAGACCTCTGTTGCGCTCTCCCTCCCTCCGCTGAGAGTAATGCTATGTTCAAAACAACTGGGAACTCGGAAATCTCAGACTTCTGACCTCAGTGCGTTCAAGACAATTGGTATCACGGAGAAAAACAAGATCTTACTGGGAAAAATAGTTTTGAACCGGTCATCCAACTCGGAATTCCATGTCGGAAATTGGGTATCTTTCTAGAACTCCGACTTTCCGACCTGAAAAGCACTGACGTCATGAAAAGCGAAAGAATTTGCATGGAAAACGTACTCTCTCCTGTGTTGACCTTTTTGACCTACAACACGATTTATTTCACGGCAATCATTGATGTCTGACATTATTTTAACAGTTTTAGAAACTTCAAAGTGTTTTCTATCCAATTCTACCAAATTATATGCACATCCTGGCTTCTGGGAAACTCTCGACCTGCTCCACTAAACCCCCTTCGATGAGAATGGGGGCATGCTCAACCCACATTTTCCTGTAGTCCACAATCCTCTCCTTTGTCTTGCTCACATTGAGGGAGAGGTTGTTGTCCTGGCACCACACTGCCTGTTCTCTGACCTCCTATAGGCTGTCTCATTGTTACCGGTGATTAGGCCTACCACAGTTGTGTCGCCAGCAAACTTAATGGTGTTGGAGTCGTGTTTGGCCACGCAGTCATGGGTGAACAGGGACTACAGGAATGGAAGTACGGCTACAGACGTGAGTGCTACAGGGCGGTAATCATTTAGGCAGGTTACCTTTGCTTCCTTGGGCACAGGGACTATGGTGGTCTGTTTGAAACATGTAGGTATTACAGACTCGGTCAGGGATAGGTTGAAAATGTCAGTGAAGACACTTGCCAGTTCGTCCACGCATGCTTTGAATACATGTCCTGGTAATCTTTGTGAATGTTGACCTGTTTGAAGGTCTTGCTCACATCGGCTATCGAGAGCGTTATCGCTCAGACATCCAGAACAGCTGGTGCTCTCGTGCATGCTTCAGTGTTGCTTGCCTTGAAGCGAGCATAAAAGGCATTTAGCTCATCTGGGTTTCCCTTTGTATCTTAATCCTGTATCGACGCTTTGCTTGTTTGATGGTTTATCTGAGGGCATAGCGGGATTTCTTATAAGCATCCGGATTAGTGTCAGTAATCCATGGCTTCTGGTTGGGACTTGTACATGCGGTCACTGTGGGGACAATGTCGCCTATGCACTTATTGATGAAGCCGGTGACTGAGGTGGTATACTCCTCAATGCCATTGGATGATATCCGGGAACATATTCCAGTCTGTGTTAGCAAAACAGTCCTGTAGCATAGCATCTGCATCATCTGACCACTTCCGTATTGAGCGGGTCACTGGTACTTCCTGCAATAATTTTTGCTTGTAAGCAGGAATGAGGAGGATAGAATTATGGTCAGATTTGCCAAATGGAGATTAAAGTATGGTGCATTGGGAAGCTTTCAGAAAGTTCAACATTTGTAAGAAGCATGGTAAGAAGCATTCGTTGTTACACCCCTGTAATTACAGACCGCCGTTACCCCATGTTATTACAGTGTAACTATGAATTATTACACTTAATTACAATACTTGTTAGTGTAATTACATACGTCGTTACACTAATAAGGACCCCAAAAAATGAAGTATCACTGAAAGTTGTCCATTTTAGAATTTGGGCCATGTCTACAGAAGCAGACAGACTTGTGGATGACCCCTGTCAGGTGGCCTCCAGTGACCTATTCTCTGAAACTGGGGTGGACAACTGCACCCATAACCTGAACTTTGATCTCTCATAGGGATGAGCATCCCCTCTGGGTTACCCTCCCTGTCTTTGAGTTTGCAGGTCCACTAAACCCAGACACCCATCGGGCAGTGTCTTCATATGTGAAGCTGAGGAGGAGAGAGATTTACACTGTTTCCCAGCTTGTAAGCATCACCATGGAAACCCAACACTAATCGTTACCAGATGTCGGTCAAATATGGTGGAACAAATACAAAACGTTCTTGTTGTGTTGTTTTGCTAATATGGTGTGTAAAGGGGATAAGTACTCAGCACAGAGCTTTGGGACAACCAAGGGAGGAAGGGTACATTTAACAAATCAGCCTTTTCATTAACTACCTACTTCAATGTTCTGTCTGTGATATATGCATATCTTTAGGCGTTATGACAGAATGAAAGAGATTTGGACACCCTATTTCTACTGCAAAAATATATATAAAAACGCAGCATGTTGTTGTTCCCATGTTTCATGAGCTGAAATAAAAGAACCCGGAAATGTTCCATACACACAAAAAGCTTGTTGCTGTAAAATGTTGTGCACAAATCTGTTTACATCCCTGTTAGTGAGCATTTCTCCTTTGCCAAGATAATCCATCCACCTGACAGGTGGATGTATCAAGAAATATCAAGAAGATGTTTAAACAGCATGATCATTACACAGATGCACCTTGTGCTGGGGACAATAAAAAGCCACTCTAAAATGTGCAGTTTTGTCACACAACACAATGTCACAGGTGTCTCAAGTTTTGAGGGAGCGTGCAACTGGAATGCTGACTGCTGGAATGTCCAACAGAGCCGTTGCCAGAGAATTTAATCTTAATTCCTCTGCCATAAACCAACTCCAACGTCATTTTAGAGAATTTGGCAGTACATCCAACTGGCACCACAACCGCAGACCACGTGTAACCACACCACCCCAGGACCTCCACATCCGGCTCCTTCACCTGTGGGATCGTATTTCTGTCTGTAATGAAGCCCTTTTGTGGGGAAAAACGTATTTGTATTGTCTGTATTCTGATTGGCTGGGCCTGGCTCCCAGTGAGTGGGCCTGGCTCCCCAGTGGGTAGAACTTTGCCCTCCCAGGCCCACCCATGTCTGAGCCCCTGCCCAGTTATGTGAAATCCATAGATTACGGACCAATTGATTTATTTCTATTGACTGATTTCCTTATATGAACTCTAATTATAAAAATGACACAGCATGACAGGTATTTCTCTCATTCTCACAACCGCTCAGTGAAGGCGCTAGCAATAGCATTTCAAATAAAACATTCTGTTGTCTCCTGGCTAGCTGCCAAGCTAAACGTAGCTGCAGAGAGCTAGCTGATCCCAGAGAGCCTCCTACTCAGCACATGCCAGAGGGCGTAATGAGGAACAAGGATGGGATGGGCAGGTCTGTCCGAGAGGCCCATTGAAGGATTAGGAGTTAGGACATACTGCCAAGAGCCTGGCTTTAGCCTCGTCCCACTGACCCACAGGCCCGTCTTGTACAGGATATGCTGGATCAAAAAGGTGGTTAACCCCTCGACACGTTACGAATGCTGGGATTCTGTTAGGATTCCCCTTTCCTTTGTGAAACGTTGTTAAGAGGAAGCACGGCATGTTAACTATCCTTCAAGCTAGCATATGAATTGAGAACTTGTCCCCCAATAGAGCGTCAATTAGAATTGAAGACACAGAAGGAGGATGGTGCTGGCTTTTATGACACTGTCCACACTGTTCGTTATGTGACACTGAATGACTGCTAGCCAGTGACTGGAAGGTCAACGAGGATAGCAGTCATAGTCCAAAACCGCAGCTTTTATTGTAGGTCTTGAGATGGTCAGAAGGGAGACCGCAGGTTTGCACAACTTCAGATGTCTTCATTTGACAACAGACAATGATAGGAGATGAATGTGTAGGGAGGAAGACGGATGAATTATTGAAGATAAATTAATACCTTCTCATAGAGGGGCATTTATCATTTAAATAAACAGCACAGCAATGGTCATGAGAAATTGTCCCTTAAAGTCCAGCTTTGACTACAATGATCTTGAAGGATTGTGTTTCTGTCACGTTCTGACCTTAGTTACTTTGCTATGTCTTTGTTTTGGTATGGTCAGGGCATGAGTTGGGTGGGTTGTCTATGTTCGTTTTTCTATATTTGGGATTTCTGTGTTCGACCTAGTATGGATCTCAATCAGAGGCAGCTGTCAATCGTTGTCCCTGATTGAGAATCATACTTAGGTAGCCTGGTTTCACTTTTGAGTTGTGGGTGTTTGTCTTCCGTGTCAGTGTTTGTTACCACACGGGACTGTTTTGTTTATTCACATTTATTGTTTTGTTCCAGTGATCTGTTGTGTTTTGATTAAACATGATGGACACTTACCACGCTGCGCATTGGTCCTCCGATCCTTCTCGCTACTCCTCCTCAGAAGAGGAGGACTAGATCCTTTACAGTTTCTTTACACTTGACCATGATCAAACTGGGGCCGCCATGCTCATTTCTGGTCAGATGCAGGAATCCTTCCTTCTCCCACTCTTAATACACCCTCCCGTACTCTCTCGTTCTCTCTTTACTGAACTTGCTGGCGTTTGACTGCCCGACCGTTCTTTCCTGCATTGGAAATCAGCCCATACACTCACACACAGACCAGAGGTCGACTTACCCAGTCCCTCAAAATAGTGACGTAGGTAAGAGCATACAATAAAGCTCTGTGCTTTATCTGTGCACATTATGTACGAATATTATCCAGTATGTTTCACAATGCAGAAGTATGTTAAATGTTCTATTGCAGTGTTTAGAGACACTTTTTGTCCTCTGCCTGACCCTAGAAAGGTCCCTCTTTATTTGTAGAAATCTGACCGTTTGACATGAGCTCCAGATATTTGTTTGAAACATCAACCCAAGTCGCCTTTCCATTCCTAGCTCACTGCTGGACACTGCCGTGAGAGGTTGGGCAGGGTCAAAGTGTCGTTTGAGGACAAAAAAAATGTCTGTCTAACGACAATAAACCAGATCTCAAATGTCATCCCGAAATCTCTCCAAAAACATTCCTGTTGATTTGAGCTCAAATAAAACATGTTACGATGTGATACCCTCTGTAACATACAGTACCTGCATGCGGGGATGAGATTTTACTTGGCAGGCAAAGAAATGTTGTGGATGATATGTCAAAGTATTTCCACTGACATCGAATAGGCCTATGGTCTCTACCACTTTTCAGAAATGTGCTGCAAATGTGTTCCATGCCTGTTTTCGTGTGAGTAAAAGTTCATTTCAACTCTTCTAGCATAATTAAACAGCCGAATCACAGCGGAAGTTATCTCTACACTGCTATCTCACTCAGTGGTTTGGGAGATTCTTTTACAATCAACAAAGGGATGAGACTTAAATTCACATGCCAAAGTAAGTGGTCACTAGAGACAGGGAGATGACGAGAGACAAGAGTGCCAAACCCTTTGACGCATTGTAAAGTCCAAATGCGCCAGGGTGAATGACCTTTGGAATCTTTCTGGAACAATCTCTTGTTAACAGTAAAAGGGCCCTCCATTGGAAAAAAAGAAAATGGGTACAGTAGAACTTCACATTTTATAACATGAGACTCCTATTGGGCGCACTTTTCCCCCCTTCTGGACCTAAAGCTGAAATCTGTAAATAGGGAAACAGCGCCACTGTTCACCCCAGCGACTTTGTCATTGTTTTTGTTTGTTGACGAAACAGAGGAGAGGAAAATACAGAATCATGGTTCAAAAAAAGTTGCCGTACATATTCTGCTGTTCCACCGTGCACGATGTCCACGGCAGAAAAACAAAACAGTGTTTGTTGTTTTGAAGTCATTTCTTTGTTGTTGCGATATCGCAAAACGGACGTGGTAGTTTCACAGAATTTTCAAAGAAGCAGCACACCTGTTATTCTCCTTCACAGGCGGTCCTGACTTACAATACGTCCACCAGTGTTGTGTTTTATGATGGAGCAGCAGGTGAAATGTGAAACAGTTAGGAAAGATGCTATATCACACAGAAAACTGTGGACGGCTCTGGTTTACAGGACATCGTTACAGATCTTTGTTAACCTTAAGACTTCACACACACACAAATAAAGTCAAAAACTCCAGACATGCAGTTTGCCCAACAAGAACATGTTCTAATTCTTTATTTTGGAACAAAGGATAGACATTACACCAAATGTTGGCCATGCATGAAGGTTTCACTAATATTTTTTTCTTTACCAAAACATAACGAAAGCATGAAAGAGGAAGTGACATGGCTATGGGGCCGACCTCTACCCATGATCCTTTGCAGCAGTTAATTGAGCCGTGGGTGCTGAGTGTGTGATGTAAGGGGGAAATACTGATTGTTTACACAGCGCTGCTTGGTAGGTGCTGTACTGCCCTGTCGTTTCCTGCTAATGGAGAGATGATTGTAAGGCAGGCAGGCTGCACTACCGAGAGCATTCTTTCCCCACTACATCACTTAGGCCTCATCATCTACAGTCAAGGCCACCATTTTGGCTGAAAGTTAGGGGGACTGGAGTAGGGGGATGGTGTTTGTGTGGTTCACATAGTCTGAAACCCCTCTCCAATATGAACTCCCGTCACCCACCCCACACTAATGGAATGGATCAAACTCTACTAGAGGGTGAGAGAGAGTGTGTGTGTGTACATCGTCTTACATGATGAATCATTTGTCCAGTCCACACGAGTGTCCTGGAATGCTTCCTGGAGGAAGAGTTTTTTTGGTGATGTTTTGCTTTAGGTCCATTACAAGCCTGCAGCACGTCACACAAGTTCCCTTAAAGTGTTGTACACAAGGTACACACATCTAGACGTATCTACAACATTAAAGAGAATGTTCAATTCTATACTTAATGTTCCTTAAAAACAATACATTACTTCTCTGTTACCAATCAGCAGTCTCGCCCACATATTCTGTTCTTCTCCTTTCCCACCACCCCCTCTCTTACACTCACTCTTTAAATATGTCCTCTTTGACTCACTTCCCTTTCACTCTTTCTCTCACTCGCTCTTTTTCCTCAGTTCCTCCCTGTGTCTGTGCAGAACTGAACCAGAGGACCAGAGACCCAGATAGAAGACAGGGAGTTAATGTAGTCTCCAGACAGGCAGCTGAGCTCACTCTGACTAATTTTCCCATACTGGAACGCTGAACGAAGGGGGGGGAAGGGTAAACCTAATCGCTGCTCCAAGAGCTGTTTTTCCAAGGCTGCGCAGGTCTGGACAGTATTTTGAGCCAAGCTGGAGAAAAAGGCCTCTAGACTGACTGCAGTGATATTCAACCAAGAATCCCTTTAGATAAAATGAGGCTAGAATAATTCTCTAACAGCTGGTTTCCCAATGTATTATTTTCGAAGGAATACGCCCTGATGCATGCTATATAGATGCATTAACATTCAGTGTGCGTGCAGTCATAATCTGTTGCTAAACCATGGCTTTGCCCTTAGGCCCATTCTAGTTTAATGAAAAGGTCATTAAATCAACTCCTAGTTCAGTCTGAGGTCACAAGACATACTTTCCCCTTTAATGCTGAAAATACACCCAAATTAGCACTATAATTTAAAAAAGCAGGGGAATATTTATGGGACATTTATTAAAATGTAATAGTTTTTCAAAGAATGCTAGGCTACTGTAGGTTTGCGATGTGATTTTGTCAGTTAGTTAACCGCTTAAGTGTTACCTGTCACGTTGTATAATGATTGGAGACAGGAGCAGGTATACGTAATAGGGGGTTTTAATACTCCACCCAAAATACAACATGCCATGAACAGACACGGGGACAAAGTCGAAAACAAACACGTATACAAAAACACAGGGATGTAACCCAAACAAAAGAGTGAGGTTAAACCTCTAATAAATACACGGGACAAGACCCATAATAACACTACACGGGACGAGACCCGTAAACAAAGTGCACAATTACACGCAGCACGAAAGCATCAACAACAACAAAGCACAGGTACTCGCAAGACCAATGACCATGGGAACAGTAACCGACCAACACTGGGGAACAGCAGACACATATATACAATTATTAATCACGGGGAATGGGAACCAGGTGTGCGTAATTAGACAGTTCAGTGATACCTAGAAGGCCGGTGACGTAGACCTCCGGAACTGGTGCACTGAATGAGCAGCAGTACCGGGGGGATCCGTGGCATTACCAGTCCCAATGTCAAGGTTTCTTAGAAATTCTAGGTGTGATATAGGCAATTGTGTTGGTGTCTGTTATAGTCAGCTACACAGTAAATCAAGGAGAGTTGAAAACTCTGTTGAGGGTTAAAATAAATGTAACTCGTCTTCACCCTCAGAGTTATACACTCCCTGGAGTTAGTGTTGATAACTGGAATTGATTGGGACGGAGTACTTTTAACTCCATTAAGAGCAACCAGAGACAGAGTTAAAACTATGGAGTAGCCACAAATGTCTCATACTTCCCAGCATTCTCTGTTGAAGGTTGAATTGTTTGTTTCAATATCTGTTTTCGCATGTACATTGATTATTTTTGATCTTGTACTACACATGTAACATACATTTTCATAAACTAATCTAATCTATCCAAGTGGTTGGATTTATTGCAACCATTTGTCACCGATTCCCCCAGTACTGCTGCTCATTCTGTTCACCAGCTCCGGAGGTCTACATCACCGGCCTTCTATGTATCACTGAACTGTCTAATTACGCACACCTGGTTCCCATTCCCCCTGATTAGCATGTTATACATGTGCCCTCTGTTCCCCCTTGTCGGTTATTGTTAGCATGTCTGTTGGTCCTGTGAGTACCTGTGCTATTGCATCGGCTTCCATGCTACGTGTTATTGTGCACTTGTTTTACGGGTCTCGTCCCGTGTATTATTTAGAGGTTACACCTCACTCTTTTGTTTGAGTGGGGAAAATAAAACCCGCTATTTCCTGCACCTGTCTCCAATCATTAGACAACGTGACAGATTAACCGACCCATCTAATGGAGACAGCGGGAAAGGCCGAGCTGGCAACCATCGTAGGGACAGTCTCTCCAGACTTGGCAATGCCATGGACAGTATACTGGCAACCATCCTGCGCTTAGAGGGTAGTGTGCAGTCCCTCCAGTCTCCAGCACCAGCCCCCACACCACAACCTGCCTCCATCCCATCTGAGCCAGTCCGCGGAGTACCCCGTCCCTCCCGGAGCACTTTGACAGCGCGCCAGCGAGATGCAAGGGATTCCTTCTACAATGCAACCTGTACCTCGCTCGCTACGCAAAGGCTGTCTCCGGGAGAAACAGGGTTGCCACAGTCATCTCTGCACTGACCAGACAGGCCCTGGACTGGGGGGCCGCGGTCTGGGAAACGGGTGGACTGGAGGATGAGTCGAGTCCTACGAGAGCTTCACCCTCATCATCGAATAAATGCACGGGGTGCAGTACTTCACGGAACTGGACTTGAGGAGTGCCTACAATCTGGTGCACATTCGTACAGGAGGCAAATGGAAAATGGCCTTTTCTATGACCACGGGCCATTACGAGTATCTCGTGATGTCTTTTGGCCTGTCTAATGCGCCTTCAGTCTTCCAGGCCTTTATCAACGAGGTGTTTCAGGACATGCTGGGACGGGGCGTAGTAGTTTATATAGACGACATTTGTCTATTCTGCTGACCATGTCCAGCATGTCTCGTTAGTCAGGTCTGTGCTGGGAAGACCGTTAGAGCATGATGTATATGTTAAACAAGATAAGTGTTTGTTTTTCCAGTGGTCTGTGTCCTTTTTGGGCTACCTCATATCCACGGAGGGAGTGGTGATGGAGGAGCAACGCATCAGCGCAGTCAGGGCGTGTCCCATCCCCAACTCCGTGAACGCAGTCCAGCGATTCCTGGGGTTCGCCAACTATTTCTGGAGGTTCATCCAGAGCTTCAGGACGGTGGTTGCACCCCTTACATCCCTGCTGAAAGGAGGTCCCCAGTGGATTTGTTGAACGGCGGAGGCGGAGAGTGAGGAGAGACACTGAACGGCATGTTTCATTGTTGAGGTGGATGCCTCCAAAGTAGGAGTCAGGACTGTGCTGTCCCAGGGCACCAGAACCCCTCCAAAGCTGTGGCCCTGCGCCTTCTAGTCCAAGCAGCTGAGCCCCGCCCAGAGGAACTATTCCGTCGGGGACCGGGAACTCATGGTGCTCAAAAGGCTCTGAAGGCACTGACTGGAGGGGGTCCAAACACCCTTTCCTGGTGTGGACAGACCACTGCAACCTGGAGTACATCAGGGCAGTGAAGAGGCTAAACCCAAGACAGACCAGGTGGGCTCTATTCTTCGCCAAGTTCCAATTCACACTTTCTTATAGGCCAGGCTCGAAGAACGTGAAGGCGGACGCCCTGTCTCACCTCTAATGCAGAGGAGAGAGAGGAGACCCACGTCATCCCTCTGTCCATATCATCGTGCCAGTGGTGTGGGACGTTGACTTACAGCAGGCCCTGCGCACGAAAACCTGCACCTGCACAGTTGTCCGGAGAACCGCGCCTACGTGCCCACGGGACTGCCTCCTTGCCTGGGTGCACACAGCGCCTGTGTCGGGTCATCCTGTGATAGGCCGTACCATCGCCTGCCTAACAGAGAAGTACTTGTGGCCCACCTTGGCTAGGGATTCCAGGGTTTACGTCTCTTCCTGCTCCATCTGTGCCCAGTCTAAGACACCCAGACACCTCCCTTATGGAAAGCTCCTTCCCCTGCCTGTTCCACAATGACCCTGGTCTCACCTCTCAGTGGACTTTGTCACTGACCTTCCCCCCTCCCAGGGGGAACTAGTCGTTGTGGACAGGTTTTTCGAAAGCTTGTCACCTTCTTCCTCTGCCTGGGCTCCTGTCGATCATGCAAACCACTGAGGCTCTTTTTACACGCGTCTTCTGGCACTACGGGATCCCGGAGGACATTGTGTCAGACCATGGAAAGCGTTCTTGGAACGCCTGGGGGTCAAAGTCAGTCTCACCTCCTGGTACTGTCCTCAAGCTAATGGGCAGGTGGAGAGAATCAATCAGGAGGTGGGTAGGTTCCTGAGGTGTTACTGTCAGGACTGACCGGGGGAGTGGGCAGATTTTCTACCTTCGCAGAGTATGCGCAGAACTCCATCCGCCACTCATCCACTAACCGCACTTCTTTTCAGTGCGTGTTTGGGTATCAGCTGGCCCCGGCACGTTGGCATCTGAGCCAGACCGAGGCCCCTGCGGTGGACGAGTGGTTTCGGTTTGGTTAGGAGACCTGGAACACTGCACACATTTCTCCAGCGGGCCGTGCGTCGGCATAAGGAACAGGCCGACGCGCCACCGCAGTGGGTCTGTCTTCTCTCCAGGCAACCGGGTCTGGCTCTCCACCCAGAACCTGCCCCTCCACCTGCCCTGCCAGAAGCTGAGAATGCGGTTTGTGGGGCCATTTAAAGTGGAGGAGGGTTTATGAGGTAACACGGCTGATTACCGCATTAACCCGACTTTTCATGTGTCTCTCCTCAAGCCAGTGGTGCCTGGTCTCCTCGCTCAGGCTGGACCCAGTGTCGCCCCGCCTCCTCCTCTGGACATTGAGGGAGGTCCGGCATACTCAGTCCGTGAAGTCCTGGGTTCGAGGCATCGGGCGGGGTGTCTCCAGTATCTCATCGACTGGGATGGGTACGGCCCAGAGGGGGGGGGGGGGGGGGGGGGGGGGGGGGGGGGGGGGGGTACTGTCACAGATTCCTCCGGTACTGCTGCTCATTCCTTTCACCAGCTCCGGAGGTCTACGTCACCGGCCTTCTAGGCGTCACTGAACTGGATTCCTTACCACCAACCCCGGAATGTCTTGTCTCATTATGCACACCTTGTTCCCATTCCCCCTGATTAGTATGTTGGCCTTCTAGGCAGAGTTGCAAAGAAAAAGCCATATCTCAGACTGGCCGATAAAAAGAAAAGATTAAGATGGGCAAAAGACACTGGAAAGAGGAACTCTGCCTAGAAGGCCAGCATCCCGGAGTCGTCTCTTCACTGTTGATGTTGAGACTGGTGTTTTGCAGGTACTATTTAATGAAGCTACCAGTGAGGACTTGTGAGGCGCCTGTTTCTCAAACTACACTAATGTACTTGTCCTCTTGTTCAGTTGTGTACCGGTGTTTCCCACTCCTCTTTCTATTCTGGTTAGAGCCAGTTGGTGCTGTTCTGTGAAGGGAGTAGTACACAGCATTGTACCAGATGTTCAGTTTCTTGGCAATTTCTTGCATGGAATAGTCTTCATTGCTCCAGATACTCAACTAGTCTAAAGAAGGCCAGTTTTATTGCTTCTTTAATCAGAATAACGGTTTTCTCTTGATCAATTAGCCTTTTAAAATTCTAAACTTGGATCAGCTAACACAACGTGCCATTGGAACACAGGAGTGATGGTTGCCGTTAATGGGCCTCTCTACGCCTATGTTGATATTCCATTAAAAATCTGCTGTTTCCAGCTACAGTAGTCATTTACAACATTAACAATGTATTTCGGATCAATTTGATGTTATTTTAAAATGGACAAAAACTGTGCTTTTCTTTCAAAAACAAGGACATTTCTAAGTGACCCCAAACTTTTGAACGGTAGTGCCCTCTGTTCCTCTGTCACGTTCTGACATTAGTTTTTGTTTTGTCTTTGTTTTAGTATGATCAGGGCGTGAGTTGGGTGGGTTGTCTATGTTTGTTTTTCTATGAGTTGTTATTTCTGTGTTTGGCCTAGTATGGTTGTCAATCAGAGGTAGCTGTCAATCGTTGTCCCTGATTGAGAACCATAACTATGTAGCCTGTTTTCACCCTTGATGGGTGGGTGATTATATTTTCACGGAACTGTTTCGGTTTTTGTTATTTCACGTTGCTATTTTGTATCTTTCCGTGTTCTATTAAAATAATCATGAACACGTACCACGCTGCGCATTGGTCCTCCGATCCTTCCTACTACTCCTCGTCAGAGGAGGAAGAAGACCATTACATCCCCATTGTCGGTTATTGTTAGCATGTCTGTTGGTCTCGTCCCGTGTATTATTTAGAGGTTTACACATCGCTCTTTTGTTTGGGTGGAGAAAATAAAAAACCCTATTATGTATTCCTGCCTTTCTCAAGACCATGAAAACACATTAAATTTGTAAAAATACCTTCACATTGTCAATTTTATCATCTGTTCTCTCTTTGTTATTCAGCCAGGAATGTTCCATTACACTGCGGCCGATCCCTGTTGAACAATGTTCAATGGTTTAACCCATTTCTGGACTGTCTGTCATAGGGTATTTGTGGGAAGAACAATGTAACCACTGAAAAGTCTGATTTTTCTACTAGTAAAAAATACCAAATGGGCCTTTTATATCAGCATTGTTCTTACATCTACAAAGACTTAGAAGTAGCCTAGAAAAGTTGCATTTTAGTGGTTCAACTTAAATCCATTCTGGGCCAGTTTCCAGGATACTGATTAAGCTTTGTCTTGGACTAAGAAGCACTTTCAACTAGGGCCGGGACATACCAGTATCGTGATACTGGTTAGTATTGTGGCTCTCTGTCCTTTTCTAATATGCCCCACATTCCTAAAATCCTGCTGGCCCTTCACGTGGCCCTTCTCCTTTAAAGTGTTGGTCTCCCCCTCTCCTCTGTGGTGTAGTGCCTGTTCATACTTTCCATCCGCTCCCTGTCTGTCGGTTTCACCGCACCGAGGACTGTCTCAGCAGGGGGGTGGGGGGTTATTGTAGTGCCAGTAAGAGTGGAAAGTAAAGGATTTGAATATGGTATGGAGATTGCAATGTCTCCCCCTCAGGTCAGAGTACTTACCAGAGTATTTCCAGCTAAGGAATCTATAGAGCATGTATTGTTACGTCTTGAAAAGGAGGAGCCACAATGGAGGGCAGTGGACACATAGAGATCCTTTAACTATTAGTATTCTAATTCTTAATCTTATCAGTGGGCCACTCTCTTTCATCCATTACAGTTTCCTTCTGGTCTGAACCAAAATGTCTGCCACAGTGATGTGGGTTCACAGATTATCAAAGTGAGAAGCGTACATAGGCAGGAAGCAATGGTGAGGTCAATGCATCTGGTCCGGTAAGAGAACATAAATAGTGCTAGGTTTTTTTTTATCCGTGGGGGTCTACATCAGCAGTGACTAGCACCCTGGAGGCAGCATCTACTGCGGGAGCACACTCGTAGCTATTCCATGAAGCACCCGGTTCTTGAATTAGAGTCAAGCAAAAGGTAGTGCTTGGACCTAAAAAGGCATAATCACACAGTAGAAAATTACACACTTCTTTGGGCACTTGGACTCAGAAACCCATGTTGGCATCTTCCAACTGCAGAGCCATATCAGTGCTTTAGAAGTGAAAGAGTCATGCTCCGTCTCAGAAATCTATCTTGCCTACTACTTACTTAAACTGCATACTGTGTATTAAATCGTACAACATACTAAAATCAAGCTAAATTGTTTTTATCCCTTTTCAGTCTTTCAAAGATAATTCGTAAAAATCCAAATAACTTCACAGATCTTCATTGTAAAGGGTTTAAGTTTCCCATTCTTGTTCAATGAACCATAAACAATTAAAGAACATGCACCTGTGGAACGGTCGTTAAGACACAAACAGCTTACAGACGGTAGGCAATTAATGCCACAGTTGTGAAAACTTAAGACACTAAAGAGGCCTTTCTACTGACTCTGAAAAACACAAAAATAAAGATGCCCAGGGTCCCTGCTCATCTGCGCTAACGTGCCTTAGGCATGAGGGCTGCAAGGAGGCATGAGGGCTGCAGATGAGGTGCCTAAGACAGCGCTACAGGGAGACAGGACGGACAGCTGATCATCCTTGCAATGGCAGACCACGTGTAACAACACCTGCACAGGATCGGTACATCTGAACATCACACCTGTGGGACAGGTACAGGATGGCAACAACAAGTGCCCAAGTTATACCAGAAACGCACAATCCCTCCATCAGTGCACAGACTGTCCGCAATAGGCTGAGAGAGGCTGGACTGAGGGCTTGTAGGCCTGTTGTAAGGCAAGTCCTCACCAGACATCACCGGCAACAACGTCGCTTATGGGCACAAACCCACAGTCGCTGGACCAGACAGGACTGGCAAAAAGTGTTCTTCACTGACAAGTCGCGATTTTGTCTCACCAGGGTGATGGTCGGATTCGCGGTTATCATCAAAGGAATGAGCGTTACACCAAGACCTGTACTCTGGAGCGGGATCGATTTGGAGGTGGAGGGTCCGTCATGGTCTGGGGCGGTGTGTCACAGCATCATCGGACTGAGCTTGTCATTGCAGGCAATCTCAACGCTGTGCATTACAGGAAGACATCCTCCTTCCTCATGTGGTACCCTTCCTGCAGGCTCATCCTGACATGACCCTCCACAGCATGACAATGCCACCAGCCATAATGCTCGTTCTGTCCGTGATTTCCTGCAAGACTGAAATGTCAGTGTCCTGCAATGACCAGCGAAGTGCCCGGATCTCAATCCCATTGAGCACGCCAGGGACCTGTTGGATCGGAGGGTGACAGCTAGGGCCCTTCCCCCCAGAAATGTCCGGGAACTTGCAGGTGCCTTGGTGGAAGAGTGGGAAAACATCTCACAGCAAAAACTGGCAAATCTGGTGCAGTCCATGAGGAGGAGATGCACTGCACTACTTAATGCAGCTGGTGGCCACACCAGATACTGACTGTTACTTTTGATTTTGACGCCCCCTTTGTTCAGGGACACATTATTCCATTTCTGTTAGTCACATGTCTGTGTAACTTGTTCAGTTTATGTCTCAGTTGTTGAATCTTGTTATGTTCATACAAATATTTACACATGTTCATTTGCTGAACATAAACACAGTTGATAGTGAGAGGACGTTTCTATTTTTGCTGAGTTTATTTAGAACATATTGTTTAGTAAAAACAAATGCGGCAAGTAACACATATCCACATACTAGACTCATCCTACTGATAATGTGTCATCTAACGCATAATTACGTTGACTCCCGCCATTCGTTCATTTTGGTACAGCGCGTCCCCTCAGCTGATTATCAGCTAGCTGTTGTCAAACACACATGGGTCTTGAAAGACCATTACCATTATGTGCAGCGTATTATAATAGTTGAAAAGCTTAAATGAGTATGACATCCTGACATTTAAAGCATTGCATACACCATTTTTTTAATGTCACATACTATCCAACAAAACAAAAAATTTGCATACCCAAAATGCCTACTATTTAGAACGCAAATACGTGTATTCAGACACGGCCATAGATCTGAAAGAGTCGTGGAAAAGAACAAAAGAAAGAAGGAAAGAGCCTCCCCTAAGTTTCAATGGGCCGTCTGCCTATGCTAATGCGAGAGTCTTAGGCCTGGCACACAGACGATAGGTAAATTGATGTCCATGCCAACTACGCGCCACTCTGCTCCACGTTGCTATAGTATAGCTGCCAGTGAACCAGAGAAGGCTCGCCTATCCACCCTGTAATTGAACCCCTCCCATGGTCGGCTTCTTCCACTCTCTCATTTAGTAAAAACACTGCTTTTGGTGTTCTCCATCTCCTTCTGTGTATTTGCCCTTCCCACTGGGCAAAAACTGGTTGAGTCAACATTGTTCCTTCAAAATTGTGATGGCGTGTTTTTACTAAATGAGAGAGGAAAACTGATTGGATTTGAAAAAAAAGTCCTCAATGTTTGAGAATTTTCTATATTCTTTTCCCCCACACAACTTTTAACCTAAATTCAACAACATGGTGAATTTATTTTGATAATTTCACATTGAATTCAGGTTAGCTGACAACTTAACCAAATGTAAATCAAAACAAGATGTTGAACTGATGTCTCTGTCCAGTCGGTCCTTTCGATCTCTCGTCCTTTCCCTCTTTGGCAGGGCCTACTATACCTGCAGACACACACACACACAGACCGCCTGGTGCCAGACACCAGTCCCTCGGGCCCTGTCTGTGTTTGTGTTGGGTTTGAGAGAAGCAGCCCGCCAGGGTGTGTGGCGCTGGCTGGCTGTGGCAGGTGTGCTACATACTGTCAAGTGTTTCTAGAGGGAGTGATGTTTATTCACACTCATCTGAGGTCAGGGGATTAAGAGCCATGCCAATTAGGTTAAAACGCTTATCATAGATCTGAGACCAGATGATCATCACTTTAACATTTCTGAATGGAAGCTTAGTGTGGCCAACCACACTCTATCCCTGGGTTTCTCTCTGTACGGAGCAGATCAGGGTTAAGGCCAATTCAGATTTTCAATTCAGGAAGTAAACTAACATTCAATTTAAAAAAAATTAAAAAGCTATTGTCAACAAAATGTCACTTTTTGATTCATGGAACAATTTCAAATCAACTTCCCGGATTGACTGAATCAATTAGGAATTGACCCCAACCCTGAAACGGACAACTCCAGCATCCACAGACACGTCATCAAAATGCTCTCTGTCGACGTGGCTGTCCCTGGGTTTGGCTTCATATTCTCCCTCTCCATGCTACTCCAGTGTCTTCCCTGACCAACAAAAACAAAAGGCAGAGAAGTACACTCAGAAATTATCCCGTTTGGGAACGTTGAAAACCTACTGTGTGGGCACAACAGTAGTTCGCAAAGCTACAGAGCTAAGGCTTACCTTACTTCAACCATGAGAGTTCTACAGTTCCCTAATAACAAATGACTGACAAATCACTGTACCGTGGTAAAATGTATCCAATGTTTTCAGGAAATGCAGTTAACTTGGGGGAGGGGCAGCTCAAGCAGGACTCAAATTCACAACCGCGCATCTGAGAGAGACAGAGCTTACAGAGGTCAACGAGCACCTAGCGCTGTGGTGTGAATGGTGCTGGTGAACACATGGTTGTTCACACCTCAAGCCGTATGTACTTTAGACACTGATGTTCATGTTTCCAGACCTTGCTAATGGCATTGGATGCCACCATTTCATGCTCTACTTATAGAAGGTTAAGCTGCTCCCCCCCCCTCCCCCCTCAGTGTTAGGTCTAAGTACATGTACACCTGTAGTTATACATTTTCCTTAAAAATCATCTTAACGCAGTTCTCTCTGTTAGTACTATGACCATGTTCGCTTTTGTGCCCACTATTTCTCTTGGTGCTTTTCATGTCACCTGAATATAGCCTACATAAAACCCTAATGTCTGAGTTTAGCTGCCTTAGCTGTGTTTGACCCAGGCTGAGGTGTGTCTTTTATAAAGCTAGAAAAGTAACGGGGAATGCTATGGCTAACGAGCGAATACGTAGTTGACCATTCATTCAGCCATTTTGTCATCTGAATGGACCGGAGTCATCTCTGAGTTGCAATAGGACAAGCCCAAGGTTAATGACAGGGTAAATGCAGCTATAAGATGCATGGATGTTGTACATGACCTTACGTCCCATTTAGGTCATCTACTTCCATTTACCATGGCAACCAATGCAAGAATCCTTTCTGGACATTTTTTTTGTTGTCAACATAATGACATCATCGATCCAATTAAAACTCAAGACATCCAAGCTGCTTTGTGCAGACATCACCAACAGGAGTGCACAGAGTTCACCCTTTCTCTCTCCCTCATCCCCGTCCTAGTGTGTCTGTAACATTGGGAAAGACTGTGCCTGGTACCTGTAATTGGAGCAGATTATTTTTAACTCTGCGTTAATGACAGATGCTTCTACAGTCTCCCAAATTGAAGTGTCTTGAAAGGGTGCGATTTCGCCCCCGTTCTCCCCCCCAGCCTATAATTTGTCTGGAACGTGAGGGCCTATCAAAGAGGATCCACAGGGATGAAAAACAGACCGTCTGTGAAGGGAAAAACGGCTCTACCTCTACCTCACCTGATCATCCACCTTCAGTTACTGACGGAACAAGGGATGGGATTTGATTCAAGGCTCGTGGCCCAGGAGGCCATATGTGACGCGGCAGAAAATGGTCAGTGCTGAGACGGGGACCTTTCCAGAGAATCGCATTGGCTACATTGGGATTTAAACCAAAATCTAACTGGACAATTTGAAAATAGTCAGCCAACATTAGGCTATAGGAGACAACTTTGTGCCTTGGAAACCAATTTGCAAAAATCATATGTGTAGCATGTGTAGGGGTGCTACTCCAGATGTAGGCGTTGTATGTTACAGTCCAGTAGCGGTTCACTGTGCTTTGTAGAGTAGCGTAGAGTCCTGACACAGTAGAAATGGTGGCGTCTGGCAGTAGCCTAATCGCAGCCAGAACACCTGCTGTGTAACAGAAGCCCTCGTTGGAAGCAGGCGCCGAATGCCCGCGCCTCTCAACTCTTAACAGAAGTTTGTGAAGTGTGTCTCACAGCTAGTATCTGCTGCCTGCCTGCCTGGAACATTAACCTCTGCAAGGCATACCCTGGTGCATCACTTTCACAAGACCCTCACTTATTTCTCTGGGCGCACTTCTAATATCGTCACCTTGGTCAAACATCCCACCTCTGACACCAAAAATGGAAATGGCGATTGGGGCATTCAAACCAACAACCTACTGACAGTTTCAGATGTTTTGCCTCTTGCGAGGTTGCTAAGAATTTCAGTAATGGTTGCTATAAAACATTACTCACTAAACCCTGGAATGAGTAGGTGTGTCCAAACTTTTGACTGGTACTGTGTGTGCACACACACACACACTTCATAGATTGTTTTAACTGCTCATTGAAGTGTGGTAAATGTGTATATTTTCCTGTTTGTTCAAAACAAGCTGTTCAGTTACTTACTACTCTGCCCCTCAGTGACTGCCAGCAGCTCCGCAGGTGCATAGGCCATGCAAACATTGCTTGGATTGTGTTGCCAGCTATTTGCTATGAGGGGGAACTGAAAATTACAGATTTTTCTAGCACAAATTGTGACAGCGCAAAGTAATTGGACTGTCCTGGGTCGCTCAAATGTGAGTCCCGTCAGAACGTCTGGGTCTGCTCTCCCTCCCAATAAGCCTCTTGCACCAAATGTGCATGTAAGACTAGATCTGCTCTATCAGGTACAGATGTCGCTAAACCAAAAAGCCAACTGTAATTAACTTGTAAATAAATAATCATAACAGTCACCGGAGCCTGGGACCTGATAAACCGGACAACTACAACCGACAAGAGTCGAAGGACAGAGGGATACACTAGCTAGAACTTTCTCCTCGCAGGTCTGGGAGAACAAAAAAGCCATGATGGTGGCTGGCCAATTTGATTGTTCATCAGGTTCTACTGTGGGTGAGACATCGACATGTTGTGTCGACGAAAACAGCATAAAACCGGGGTGTAGCGCAAAGGACGATCAAATGAATTAGCCAGCTCCAGTCATTTTGAGAAACTTTGAGAAATAGTTCGGTAAATTATTTTGGTAAAATGAACCAGTTATCCACATTTGATAAGCAGCTAGATGATAGCTTGCTAGCTAGTTAACTACCATGCCAATTTTAAGTCTCTCTAAACTAATATCGGATTAACTTGGAAATATGAAGTTATTTTAAAGTGAAAGTTAACGCTTTGTAACATTATGTTTTCAGTTAGGGATAATGTCACTTATTGCATTGAAATGCTTGTTGCCTTCTCCCTGGTGCGCTCGTTCATTCGTGCGCTGGCTGCTTTTTCTAATTAGTAGGGTCTAATCTTTTTTTTTAACAAGTGCCATTTTGTGCAGCAGTGTTCATTCGGTTTTTGACGTGCATAGGTGAAATAACTGCATTTATGCTGTTGTAGAAACGCACACGTCACTTCATATACATTCTAGAAGAATCTACGGGTAGCTCGAACACTTGGTATTATATTTCTGTCATGCTGCTTTGTTGACAACTCCAGCCACACCTCGCCCCCGGATATTCAGCCAATCAGAGGCCGCCACTGTTCTGATGACACCTTTCATGTGGTTACTTCCCATCTTCTGAGAGATGAGAACATTTTCCTCATTGGGTAATTACAGGTTCACATGACTGCACTGGGATGTTTCATTTTTCAACATTAGACAGTTAGCAGAAACTTCCAACTAGCCATTGATGTGGAGCTTGAACCCCTCTGTACAGACGCAGAGAAAATAAATCTTAAGCAACCGAGCGCACCTCCAACAGACACAAGACACAGACCCAATTTACTGGTGCCCCGGTTCCTGTCTTGCAGATGTTCGTAAACTACATGTTGTGTGTTGAAACATATTATTAGTAGCCCCCCAGTAATGCGTATTTTCACCCCACTCCTCCAAACTGACATCCACTCGCTGCTTTTGGCAAACATATGGCTCCTGCAAAACTTCAAATAGCAGGCTTCCGTTCATAAAAACAGCAGGCTTTGAAGAGAGGCACCTTTAGGGTTTGTGGGTGCCGAGGGAAAAGCTGCATCAGTGTATTCATTAAAAGGTCTCTTATGGAGGTAATGAAAAAGCAACAGTCACCTTTTCATCACTTGCTGTGCTGGCTTGCTCTGTTCTGCAAGTCTTTGGTCTCCCTAGTGGAAAATGGTACATCATAAAAAATAAACAATCTTCACCTCAAGCTGCTCTGAAGTGCAAGGTAGACTGAAAAGAACGTCAAGCTACGTTGGTGTGTTTTATGGTAGCATGTAGCTGCTGTACGCTCATACAGTGCAGTCAACTCCTGATTAGTAAAGATAACCTTGGGCCTAAAATATTGCCCTAGCCATGCTAATGTTATTGATATACCTGTAGCCTCTCTGCATTATTGCCTCATTGAAATGTGCTTGCTTGCTTACCTACCTACTACGTCAAATCTTTCATGAGTAAGGCAAAAAAATAAGATGAAAGTACTAGGATATAGAAGAGGCACTTGATAATCTTTCTACTTTGCACTTGATCGTCTTTCGATTGTATGTACGTGTACTTAAAAAATATATATTTAAGTGGTGAATTTGGCTCTGAAACCTTGTGCTGACCAAGAATCAGTCTGAGCAATATTAAAGGAGTCAACCTCCTAGGTCTGAACAATGATTGGTCTTCAAATTTGGGGTAAATGGCAAACCATAGAAGGGTATGGTGTGTGTGTGTGTGTGTGTGTGTGTGTGTGTGTGTGTGTGTGTGTGTGTGTGTGTGTGTACGTGTGTGTGTGTGTGTATGTGTGTGTGTACATATGGCAGTTGGCAAACTAAACCCCTACATTTTACTAGTAGCTTGGCATAACCAACCCTGCCCTTATGCTTTGTCCTTAGAGACCCCAAATGTAATACATCTGTCCTTCTTTAAAACCCTTTCCTGCAGTGAAATGACCTAGGGCTTCATGGGTGGAATGTTCATATTTTTCATCATTTCATTTAATTAATTAACATGATTTAAAAAAGACTACCAAAGAAAGACTCCAAGAAACACGTTGTTTTGCCCGCTGCAGTAAAAGGTTAACAATGTGAGTAAATCAAACAACCCATTGCCCTTTGTTTCTTTCTGTGGTAAAAACAAAAAGTATTTCCCCCCCAATTAAGACTAATGCTAATCTTATGTGTATCACTCAACTGAATCCAGTCTCGCAACTTTTCCACTATCTTGTGTCCAACTTAACTCAAGAGCCTGATATCTCCATCGGTGGCTATTGTATCGTGTCAACTGCGAGAGGAGTAGTAACCTTTCTGCACTGCAGTAGAAATGCACACAGTTCATCCTCTCCCTCTTTCCATCTCTCTGAGCCAACCTGAGTCTGAGCCAACCCGACACAGTGGGACTCCACCCTTCTTAACCACCAGTATGAACTGTACAAGACACTGACCACAGAACAGTAGATTACAAAGAGTCCTGTCAGGCTAGCCGGCCCTGTAAATTAATGTTTCTATTTCAGACGCTGGTGGCTCTTTGGCCAGTGCAAGGCACCAGCAGTGCTCTCAGGATAGCTGAATCCCTTACAAATTGGGATGAGAGAGTAGGTGACTAACTGGTGTGTGACTTTGTGATACTGCAGTACTACATTGAATTAGTGATCCATTTAGCATATATGGCATTTTGCATAGTGACCTACTTTCAGCCATTTTGGCAAAAGGTAAAAGTATTTGACCCCTTGTGGTCTTCACTGCACATCACATAAGCTCACTAAAGACTTAAAAGTGTTAAAATGGCCAAATAACAGAGGGAAATGCAGTATAACCTTTTGAATTCCACAGGCCCCTTTGAGAGTAATGAAGCCAATGGAATGAAAAGCAACAAAGCCAACGATCAAAAATAGACAGAAAAGTTAAAGCGGGATCTACAGTATCTTCTCCCTTCTTCCGAACTTCAATTCCTCCCTGATCCTGTGTTTGCATTCCAGTCATGCTCCCGGTTGGTCTGCTGGAAGGGCCACGCTCAACAACAGAAAGTTTCTCTGCTCCATCTGGCATCAACCGGCACGTCGGTCAACACTCCCATACAGTACATTCAGAAAGTATTCAGACCCCCTTGACTTTTACCACATTTCGTTACAGCTTTATTCTGAAATGTATTAAATAAATAAATACAAAATCTCAATCTACACACAGTACCCCATTTTTTTGCAAATGTATTCAAAATAGAAAACAAATACCTTGTTTACACACACTTGAAGTCGGAAGTTTACATACACCTTAGCCAAATACATTTATACTCCGTTTTTCACAATTCCTGACATTTAATCCTTGTAAAAATTCCCTGTTTTAGGTCAGTTAGGATCATCACTTTATTTTAAGAGAGTTGAAATGTCAGAATAATAGTAGAGAGAATGATTTATTTCAGCTTTTATTTCTTTCATCACATCCCCAGTGGGTCATAAGTTTACATACACTCAATTAGTATTTGGTAGCATTGCCTTTAAATGGTTTAACTTGTGTCAAACGTTTTGGGTAGCCTTCCACAAGCATCCAATAATAAGTTGGGTGGATTTTGGCCTATTCATCCTGACAGAGCTGGTTTAACTGAGTCAGGTTTGTAGGCCTCCTTGCTCGCACACACTTTTTCAGGTCTGCCCACAACTGTTCTATAGGAATTGAGGTCAGGGCTTTGTGATGGCTTTGTCGTCCACAACTTTATGAAGTATGCTTGGGGTCATTGTCCATTTGCGACCAAGCTTTAACTTCCTGACAGATGTCTTGAGATGTTGCTTTAATATATCCATATAATTTTGATGCCATCTATTTGTGAGGTGCACCAGTCCCTCATGCAGCAAAGCACCCCCACAACATGATGCTGACACCCCTGTGCTTCAAGTTTGGGATGGTGTTCTTCGGCTTGCAAGCCTCCCCTTTTTACCTCCAAACATAACGATGGTCATTATGGCCAAACAGTTATATTTCTGTTTCATCAGACCAGAGGACATTTCTCCAAAAAGTAAAATCTGTCTCCATGTGCAGTTGTAAACCGTAGTCTGGCTTTTTATGGCGGTTTTGGAGCAGAGGCTTCTTCTTTGCTGAGTGGCCTTTCAGGATATGTTGATATAGGACTCGTTTCACTGTGGATATAGATAAGTTTGTACCTGTTTCTTCCAGCATCTTCACAAGGTCCTTTGCTGTTGTTCTGGGATTGATTTGCACTTTGCGCACCAAAGTACGTTCATCTCTAGGAGACAGAACGCGTCTCCTTCCTGAGCGGTATGACGGCTGCATGGTCCCATGGTGTTTATACTTGCGTACTGTTGTTTGTACAGATGAACATGGTACCTTTAGGCGTTAGGAAATTGCTCCCAATGATGAACCAGACTTGTGGAGGTCTACAATTTTTTGGCTGATTTCTTTTTATTTTCCTATGATGTCAAGCAAAGAGGCACTGAGTTTGAAGGTAGGCCTTGAAATACATCCACAGGTACACCTCCAATTGACTCAAATTATGTCAATTAGCTCATCAGAAGCTTCTAAAAGGTATGACATCATTTTCTGAACATTTCCAAGCTGTTTAAAGGCACAGTCAACTTAGTGTATGTAAACTTCTGACCCACTGGAATTGTGATACAGTGAAGTGAAATAATCTGTCTGTACACAATTTTGGGAAAAATTACTTGTGTCATGCACAAAGTAGATGTCCTAACCGACTTGGTAAAACTATAGTTTGTTAACAAGAAATTTGTGGAGTGGTTGAAAAATGGGTTTTAATGATTCCAACCTAAGTGTATGTAAACTTCCGACTTCAACTGTAAGTATTCAGACCTTTTGTTATGAGACTCGAAATTGAGCTCAGCTGCATCCTGTTCCCATTGATCATCCTTGAGATGTGTCTACAACTTGATTGGAGTCCACCTGTGCTAAATTCAACTGATTGGACATGATTTGGAAAGGGACACACCTGTCTATATAAGGTCCCACAGTTGACAGTGCATGTCAAAGCAAAACCATGAGGTCGAAGGAATTGTCTGTAGAGAAACTCCCCAAATGCAGGTGTGCCAAGCTTGTAGCGTCATACCCAAGGAGACTCGAGGCTGTAATCGCTGCCAAAGGTGCTTCAACAAAATACTGAGTAAAGGGTCTGAATACTTATGTAAATGTGATTTTTCTGTAAAAAACTGTTTTTTCTTTGTCATTATGGGATATTGTGTGTAGATTGATGTGGGGGGGAAACAATGTAATCTATTTTAGAATAAGGCTGTAACATAACAAAATGTGGAAAATGTCAAGGGGTCTGAATACTTTCCAAATGCACTGTATAATATTCAGCTTTATGCATCAATATAATAAAGATGTTCGAAGCACAGATGTAGGATATTCATTTGAGCCAGTTTGCTAGAGCAGGAAAATAATCCTTCAGCAACAGGAAATGTGAATTTTTATGTGGATTATAATTGATTTAATGGAAATGTTTGTAGTGGTTGATACTTTAATTGCCCTTCAAAAACAAATATGAAATGACAGTGGAAATGACAAACTTCCGAAGCCTTTTTAAATCTCAACAAAAGTGGTCAAATGAAGATTCTACATCTGGTGTAATACCTTAATTATCGTTTTCATTGTATTCTTTGTTAATTATAGAATACAGTTTCACTGCAGACGTTAAAAATACAGTATTCAACAGCAAATAATAGCATAACAGAGATTATACAGTATGAGGCAATGAGTCATAGTAAGTGGTATTAGGTTGCATTCTTCCCCTAGCAGGCCTACTGAAATGGTAACGATGTCATCATCAGCCCTCACCTGGTCACAGTATAATAAAAGGGTGTGGTGGTGGGGTATAGGACGATAGGTCTCCGTCTTACCCAATCTGACACTAAGAATCCATCTCATTTGCATACAATTGGTTGGAGCATGCAGTAAAGTCAATATGATAATGGTATTGTCAAGAGTTACAGCATTGTAACACAATGAGAGAGATCTGAAGTCTCACATGTTGTATGTCCAGGCTTCATCGAGTTCATAATAAATAACTTATCTTCACCCTTAGATGAATAGACAGTAGCGGTATGCATTGTGTACAGTCGTGGCCAAACGTTTTGAGAATGACACAAATATACAGTTTCACAAAGTCTGCTGCCTCAGTTTGTTTGATGTTAATTTTGCATCCAGAATGTTATGAAGAGTGATCAGATGAATTGCAATTAATTGCAAAGTCCCTCTTTGCCATGCAAATGAACTGAATCCCCCAAAAACATTTCCACTGCATTTCAACCCTGCCACAAAAGGACCAGCTGACATCATGTCAGTGATTCTCTTGTTAACACAGGTTTGAGTGTTGACGAGGACAAGGCTGGAGATCACTCTGTCATGCTGATTTAGTTCGAATAACAGACTGGAAGCTTCAAAGGGAGGGTGATGCTTGGAATCATTGTTCTTCCTCTGTCAATCATGGTTACCTGCAAGGAAACACGTGCCGTCATCATTGCTTGCACAAAAAGGGATTCACAGGCAAGGATATTGCTGCCAGTAAGATTGCACCTAAATCAACCATTTATCGGATCATCAAGAACTTCAAGGAGAGCGGTTAAATTGTTGTGAAGGCGGCTTCAGGGAGCCCAAGAAAGTCCAGCAAGCGCCAGGACCATCTCCTAAAGTTGATTCAGCTGAGGGATCGGGGCACCACCAGTACAGAGCTTGCTCAGGAATGGCAGCAGGCAGGTGTGAGTGCATCTGCACCCACAGTGAGGCGAAGACTTTTGGAGGATGGCCTGGTGTCAAGAAGGGTAGCAAATAAGCCATTTCTCCAGGAAAAACATCAGGGACAGACTGATATTCTGCAAAGGGTACAGGGATTGGAATGCTGAGGACTGGGGTAAAGTCATTTTATCTGATGAATCCCCTTTCCGATTGTTTGGGGCATCCGGAAAAAAGCTTGTCCGGAGAAGACAAGGTAAGCACTACCATCAGTCCTGTGTCATGCCAACAGTAAAGCATCCTGAGACCATTCATGTGTGGGGTTGCTTCTCAGCCAAGGGAGTGAGCTCACTCACAATTTTTCCTAAGAACACTGCCATGAATAAAGAATGGTACCAACACATCCTCCGAGAGCATCTTCTCCCAACCATCCAGTAACAGTTTGGTGACGAACAATGCCTTTTCAAGCATGATGGAGCACCTTGCCATAAGGCAAAAGTGATAACTAAGTGGCTCGGGGAACAAAACATCGATATTTTGGGTCCATGGCCAGGAAACTCCCCAGACCTTAATCCTATTGAGAACTTGTGGTCAATCCTCAAGAGGGGGGTGGACAAACAAAAAGCCACAAATTCTGACAAACTCCAAGCATTGATTACGCAAGAATGGGCTGCCATCAGTCAGGGGATGTGGCCCAGAAGTTAATTGACAGCATGCCAGGGCGGATTGCAGAGGACTTGAAAAAGAAGGGTCAACACTGCAAATATTGACTCTTTGCATCAACTTCATGTAATTGTCAATAAAAGCATTTGACACTTAAGAAATGCTTGTAATTACACTTCAGTTGTCACGATCGTCGTAGGGAATGGACCAAGGTTCAGCCTGGTGGGTGGGCATCTACCCTCGGTGGTGGCTCCGGACGTAGCCCCGCTCCACCTCTGGCTCTCCCCACGTTGGTGGCACCTCTGGTGGGGGGACCCTCACAGCAGGCCCCGGACTGGGGACCGTCGCCGGAGGCCCCGGACTGGAGACCGTCGCCGGAGGCTCTGGACTAACCCGTGGAGCAGGCACAGGATGAACCGGGCTGTGGGGGAGCACTGGAGACACAGTGCGCAGAGCCGGCGCAGGATACCCTGGGCCAAAATGGCTCTCCGGAGACCAAGAGCGCTGAGCTGGCACAATCTGCCCTGGCTGGATGCCCACTCTAGCGTGGCACTTGCGGAGAGCTGTCTCCGAGCACACCGGGCTGTGCACGCGCACTGGAGACACCGTGCGCTTAACCGCATAACACGGTGCCTGACCAGTACCACACTCCTTGCCGTGAGCACGGGGAGTTAGCTCCGCCAACCTCCCCGTGTGCCACCCCCCGAAATATTTTTTTGAGTGGCTTCTCGGGCTTCCGTCGATGACTTGCCTCCTCATATCGCCACCGCTCCTCCTTCGCTGCCTTTATCCCCTCCTTTGGATGGCGATATTCTCCAGCCTGCCTCCAGGGTCCTTTACCATCCAGGATCTCCCATGTCCATGAGTCCCTTTCTCCACGCTGCTTGGTCCATTGGTGGTGGGTAGTAATGTCACGTCGTCATATGGAATGGACCAAGGTGCAGCGTGGTGAGCGTACATTTTTCTTTCTTTGCAAATGTCGCCAACAAAACAATAATACAACAAAAACGAACATGAAGCTCCCTAAGGCTATACATGCACAAACGAAGACAACTACCCACAACTACCAAAAGGAAAAAAGGCTGCCTAAGTATGATTCCCAATCAGAGACAACGATAGATAGCTGTCCCTGATTGAGAACCATACCCGGCCAAAACATAGAAACTAACAACATAGAATGCCCACCCCAAATCACACCCTGACCTAACCAAATAGAGAAATAAAACGTCTCTCTAAGGTCAAGGCGTGACATCAATATTCCATAGTAACATCTGACAAAAATATCTAAAGACACTGAAGCAGAAAACTTTGTGGAAATTAATATTTGTGCCATTCTCAAAACTTTTGGCCACAACCGTATGTGATGGAACCTCAAATGTCTTCCTATTTGTAGTCCAGGTAGTTAAAAACCCTGAACTAGATATTTGTATGTCTCATATTAAGTCAGTTCAGTCAGAGGGCTGATTTACTGATGATAATTGAGGTCTTGTAGTGCCATTGGGTCCATCTTGCATTCCTTTCCTTCTTTCCAGGTTTGCAGAGATTCCTACTCATTTTCAGTTTTTATGACATTGCCGGGAACCACAAAGAGGATGAGACCCTTTCTAAGAGGGAACAGCTGCGGTGAAACATCAACCTGTGCGAAGCTGGTGTTTTCAGAGGCATCCCCTCAGTCTATTGAAAGGGCAAGGAGGGTCACAACACCTGTTTGCTCAAGACTGACACCCGCCCATCAACCAATCTCCTTGTCGTTTCCTTCAACAACAGTACCAGTAGATGTTGATTAGATTCATTAAATGGAATAATATGAGGGTACATGGCTGTGCTTCAAGGGTCAGGGTTCAAGGCTCGTCATGTTCTGCGTTTTTCATAGGTAGCCTAATTCTGATCGTTGTCCCACTAATTGCTTTTTAGATCAATCACAACAGACCTTTTGGCATTAGATATTTTTCAGAGCTCAAAAGACCTATTAGTGAGAAAAAAAGAGATCAGAATTGGGCTGCCTGTGTAAACCCACCCTTTAGAGAACCACGTGGCATAAAACAGCAAAGAATGGCACTCATAGGAATCTGATCATTAGTTTATTTGTAGATAGGAGTTCTACCTTGAAAGGTTCACGGTAACACAGTGATGCTGAGACTCAGATTTTTCACTTTTAAAACGTACTGTATGTCAAACTAAAACCAATGGTTGCAAAGTTAAACAAACCAACTCTATGCACACAGACAATTTGTATCAACTCCATAGACATTTTCTTTTACAAAAACACATTTCTTGTAGAACAGTGCAGATTCAAAGTTTGGTAAACAGAATGATGACAAACAGCACAAACTGTCATTCTGTTACCAAATTTTGCATCTGCACCGTGGAATTGCCCACATGTAAACTGGAATGCATGCGTAAACTGCCCTTTACTCAATTTCTGTACTCCATTAACATGCCATTTTTAACCTAACATGCTCCTCTGTGGTTTTTTTTTGTTTTGTTTTTTTTTTTTTGAATTTTACCCCTTTTTCTCCCCAATTTCGTAGTATCCAATTGTTGTAGTAGCTACTATCTTGTCTCATCGCTACAACTCCCGTACGGGCTCGGCCTCTGTGGTTTTTGACATTATCATGCAGGCTTGGGGTCAATTGCATCTCAATTCCATCACTGGCATTGCATATCTAAGTGAAGCGCTGCAGCTCTTAAAAGCCACATATGAGGCATTTTGGTTGGCCAAGAGATGAAGATCATTTTTTAATGCTGGTTCTTGACAATGGCGAGATCATTGAAGCCTCTGCATTCTCTCTGCATCGCTCTCGCCCTCTGACTGAACGCTCATAATTACAGCCCTTTTCGTTGCAGCTTCCCAGCGCTCTTCGCGCTGTCTTTCCACCATCAACAGTCCATGTCCAAACACTCGTAGGCCTAAATGTCTTTCCTTTCTCGTTTTCTTCATCCCTTCCTTCCTGAGGTAAAAGCAATATGGCTGCAGCAGCCACAAGCTATAGCATGCGGAGATGTCCATCACACGGCTTTTACACATTCATATATCGTCAGGAGAATAGGGCAATGTTGCCCCACTTCTGACACCCTGAAAGTCATTTATTTCCTGAGTAAACACAAGTCTTCATCTGGCAAAGGAATTCTAAACATTTTCTGGACCAGCTTTTCTCTCTCTCCCTCTACCCAAATCATACTATGATGTGTAATGCTGCCAGAGCGGAGGGCTGCAGGCCCCTAACCAACTGTGCTATTTTGTGTCGTTTTTTTGTTGTTGCATTGTTTGTAACTTATTTTGTGACCATAAAGAGCTTCTGGACATCAGAACAGCGATTACTCACCTCGAACTGGACGAAGACTTTATATTTAAGGAGTCTGACGCGAAGGATACACTGCTTTCTCGAGACCAGGCCCAAATCCCGTCATTCGCGTGAAGAAAATACTGAGAAAAAGGGCCGTGGAAGTTGGGATGCCTTGTGAGAATTCGTAGGCGAGTGAGGACAAAACTCAAATACCATCCGTACTATTGGCCAAGGTGCAATCATTGGAAAATAAACTAGATGATCTACGATTAAGACTACCAACGGGACATATAAACGGTAATATCTACACGGATAATATAGAGGTGGCTGGGTTTTCAGTGCATCGGCAGGACAAAGCAGCTACATCTGGTAAGACGAAGAGCGCAGGTGTGTGTCTATTTGTCAATAACAGCTGGTGCGCGATGTCTAATATTAAAGTAGTCTCGAGGTATTCATCGCCTGAGGTAGAGTACTTCATGATAAGCTGTAGACGACACTATCTACCAAGAGAGATCTCATCTATCTCATCTATATTATTCATAGCTGTCTATTTACCACCACAAACCGATGCTGGCACCAAGACCGCACTCAACGAGCTGTACAAGAAAATTCTCATCCAGAAGCGGCACTCCTAGTGGCTGGGGACTTTAATGCAGGCAAACTTAAATCTCTTCTACCAGCATGTCACATGTGCAACCAGAGGAGAAAACAAATAATTTAAAAAATAAACTCTACACCAGCTTTACTCCACACACAGAGACGCATACAAAGCTCTCCCTCACTCTTCATTTGGCAAATCTGACCATAATTCTATCTTCCTGATTCCTGCTTACAAACAAAAAATTTGAGCAGGAAGTACCAATGACTCGCTCAATACGGAAACGGACAGATGACGCGGATGCTACGCTACAGGACTGTTTAGCTAGCACAAACTGGAATATGTTCCAGGATTCATCCAATGCAACTGAGAAGTATACCACCTCGGTCACCGGCTTCATCAATAAGTGTCTATCGACGTCGTCCCCACAGTGACCGTACGTGCATATCCGAACCAGAAGCCATGGATTACAGGCAACATCCGCACCGAGCTAAATGCATTGAAGGAGCGGGACACTAATCCGGACTCTTAAGAAATCCTGCTACACCCTCAGACAAACCATGAAACAGGCAAAGCTTCAATACAGGACTAAGATTGAATCCTACTACACTGGCTCTGATGTGGCAGGGCTTGCAAACTATTGGACTACGAAGAGAAACTCAGCTGCAAGCTGCCCAGTGACGCCAGCCTACCAGACGAGCTAAATGCCTTTTATGCTCGCTTCGAGGAAAGCAACACTAAAGCATGCATGAGAGCACCAGCTGTTCCGGACGTCGGTGTGATCACGCTCTCTGTAACCCGATCTGAGCAAGACCTTCAAACAGGTCAACATTCACAAAGCCGCGGTCCAGACGGATTACTTGGACGTGTACTCAAAGCATGCACCAATTGGCAAGTGTCTTTGCTGACATTTTCAACCTCTCCCTGACCGAGTCTGTAATTCTCTGCCCTTTCCCACATGGACAAAAGGAACACCTATGTGAGAATGCTGTTCATGGACAACAGCTCAGTGTTCAATACCAAAGTGCCCACAAAGCTAATCACTAAGCTAAGGACCCTGGAACTAAACACCTCCATCTGCAACTGGATCCTGGACTTCCAGACAGGCCACCCCAAGTTGGTAAGGGTAGGCAACAACACATCTGCCATGCTGATCCTCAACACTGGAGCTCCCCAGGGGTGCGTGCTCAGTCCCCTCCTGTACTCCTGGTTCACCCACAACTGCATGGGCAAACACGACTCCAACGCCATCATTAAGTTTACTGACGACACAACAGCGGTAGGCCTGATCACTGACAACGATGAGACGGCCTACAGGGAGGTGGTCAGAGAACTAGCATTGTGGTGCCAGGACAACAACGTCTCCCTTAATGTGAGCAAGACAAAGGAGCTGAATGTGGACAACAGGAAAAGGCGGGCCAAACAGGCCCCCATTAACATTTGATGAAGATGTAGTGGAGCGGGTCGAAAGTTAAGTTCCTAGGTTTCCACATAACCAAAGACTCCAGTCACCCAAGTCATAGACTGTTGTCTGCTGCTGCACGGCAGGCCATACCGGAGCACCAAGTCTAGGACCAAAAGGCTCTTTAACAGCTTCTACCCTCAAGCCATAAGACTGCTGAACAATTACTGAAATGGCCACCAGGACTATTTACATTGACATTTGTTTTTGCACTGCTGCTACTAGCTGTTTATTTTCCATGCATAGTCACTTTACCCCTACCTAAATGTACAAATTACCTTGCACATTGACTCGGTAACTCCCTGTATTATAGCCTCTTTATTGTTATTTTATTGTGTTACTTTTTATTTATATTTCTTGAACTGCATTGATGGTTAAGGACTTATAACTCTAAGCATTTCACAGTAAGATCGCTGACCTGTTGTATTCGGCGCATGTGACAAATACAATTTGCTTTGACATACAGAGAGCTAAACCAAGGAAAGGGTCTTGAATGACAGGCTTGTAGTTTGACTTTTTAACTTGAGATGTTTGACGCTTTTGCTTCTCAATAGTAGCCCTGTCACAACTCCGCCCATAGCAAATTTTTCAGCGTAGGCAATATTTTGGGTATGCATTTCCCTCTGGAGACATTGGTGGCCATCCGCTCGCCATAACCACAATTTTACAGGGCGTGAAGAGTTCCAGTAATTCCAGGGAGTGAGAGCAGACAACACTGTGGCTTTTGTGGTTTCACTTGACATTCATACTGCACGGCAAGTTTCAGCAATGCTTATTTTCCACCATCATTTGCAAATAAATTCATTCAAAATCCTACAATAT
This sequence comes from Oncorhynchus clarkii lewisi, assembly GCF_045791955.1. Taxonomy (NCBI): domain Eukaryota; kingdom Metazoa; phylum Chordata; class Actinopteri; order Salmoniformes; family Salmonidae; genus Oncorhynchus; species Oncorhynchus clarkii. Next base: position 35,502,943 of record NC_092159.1, on the reverse strand, counting down.
GATTTTCTGGATTTGTTTTTCTAATTTTGTCTGTCATAGTTGAAGTGTGCATATGATGAAAATTACAGGCCTCTCTCATCTTTTTAAGTGGGAGAACTTGCACAATTGGTGGCTGACTAAATACTTTTTTGCCCCACTGTACAAGCCAATCAAGGAAAAGGTGCACTATACTTAATTTTTTACATTTGTATTTATTTTACCATTATTTAACTAGGCAAGTCCGTTAAGAACAAATTCTTATTTTTCAGTAACCAATGCATAGTTGCAGTTCAGTCTTTGTTGTTTACCATTCAACATAAATATTCGGTCTTCCATCAAATTACGTGTCTATTTCAATCTGCTGATCGACAAGTGACGCTTACATTGCATCATCAAAAATAAAGCAAGAAGGCTTACATTTACACATTATTAGGGTATTTTACGCACGTAAAAAAAGAATCGCAAAATTACAATGAATGTCATTGATCATTGTAGAGATATAGCCTATCAAACATGCGGTTGGTCTGAGTGAAATTATCTTTAGGACGGATAATTTGGTCGTAACGGCCATCTCATTCACACAATTGCCGGGTGGCTCGCCATTGGCCCTGTAGACTGTCATTGGACTGTACAGCAGTCCATCCTAAATGCCACACATCCAAATGGAGGGTTCATTCACGCAAAGCTAGCTCCCCTTTCTTACAGAATTTCCATCATTATGAGAAGCCAATCATGCCCCATTCTGTTTTCAATAATGGTACAATGCACTTGTAATTTAGTCCCACATACACCTGATTCAGAACTCGAAATGATGAGGTGGCGCTTTCTATCTCAGAGAAAGCATTCCATCGTCATCCTCGTAAAAAAAAAGACAGACGCATTTCTTGGATAATGTGAAGGCATGTGATGTGACAGAGGTTCAGAAGTGAAGGGAAAGAGCAGGGATGGGATTGAGTAGTTCTGCTCAAAGCTGCAACGTGTCTGCAGTGCAGAGAAAAGACTGCACTGATGCCAAAAAAAAAAAAATAATCTTAAGGAAGATGCACCTATGGAGAGGTGTCTGTCTTTCTGTGCGTAATAATTACTTTATGGGCGTTACGGAGCAGTGCATCTGGCGATCTACAATTACACATTATTCACTAATATCTCATTGTATTTATTTGCTATATGTGCATGGATGTTGTATGACACCTTCATCTGGACAGTTAGGGTGCTTTTTGACTCTTTATAGCAGGACTAACAACAAACTTGAGACAAACGTCCTAAATAATTACATTATTTTTCGTTTGGAAACGAATTCTTCCGTTGTGGAACTGCAGGGAAGTTTTCACATCTGTTTCAGTCATAACTTTTTTTTGCGTGTTTATGTCTGTGCACAGACGTTCTGCAGCATGCACATGACCAGTAGAAGTAGAAGAATTGACGGTTTCCATCCAGTTAGAATCAGGTATATATTCTTCAAACAGGCTATAACCAGGAGTTAATTGACGGTATTCTCCTCAGTCGACCTGTAGTGGGATTGATGCCAAGATGAAAGATGCGCTGGCAATCCACAGGCATTCAATTTTCCGATCTCTCATTCCACGTATACCTTCCGAAGCCGATCCCAGATCGCATGAACTATACTATGAACAAATGTGAAACAAAAACGTACAATTCCAGCCAAAATAATAATATTGCCTAAACTGTGAGTTTCCAATGTGCCAAATAGCGACACTGTACACACTCTTCCCCTAAAACTGTAGCTCAGTAAGGCCTAGCAGCCATCCTTTCATCAAATCAAGATCCTTAGCGATACGATTGGCTACATGCAATAAGTTATCGAAAGCCTGCACACCTCTCCCAATATGATCGGTCATATAACTTCAAACCACATTTACTACAAAAACTAAAATAGTATTAGGAATACATTCGATAGTCTCTCACATCTGGATGCAATCGATGAGCAATTTCACCTTAAACAAAAAATGTAGCCAAACGTTTCCGATGGCTACATTTCGATCAGAAATATCCTAGGCCGAGACACAGCTGTACAGGCCTGCCAAGCAACAGCCAATCCATCCCCACAGAATAATAAAATGGCAACGAAACCACAGCTCCCGAGGGAACAGTGCGTGCCCAATGTAGTGTCCACGTTGATGTGGCACCTTTTACGCGTAAAAGTAAGACTGTGCTACAACTGCAAAGCATTCAATATTGACAACAAAATAACATCTGCCTGGAAACACACAAGTGGGGTAAGGAACGTAATTTAAGTCCCTTTCCTGTGCACAGCTCGTTTCTATTTAATTGCAACCCTGAAGAATCTACCGACAGTGAGCTAGCTATCCGGGCCCTCCTCGCCAATAGACTATTGGATGTCATGGCCTGTCGTCTGTCTAAGCCGGGATAAGGGATGGTTTTTTACAAAACCTCCACCTTTTCTAAAAAATATCAAGTTTCCTGAGACTTTAAGGTGAAAAATGTGTCTACGACACCCCCTTTCCACTGATGGAAGGAGGGACTTTTTTTTAATGAACATGAGCATGCTGGTGTGGCCAGCACCTCCCCAAAAGTTTGGAATATAAAAGGAAGGGCAAAAAGTTTCTATAGGCAGTAGGGAGTTTTCTGCGGGGTCTGGATTGGAAATACAGAGGACTGGACCCTACTTGTATGATTGGAGTCTAACGGAAAAAATAACTTCCCCCCTCGCCTCAAAGAGTCTACATGTCTAATATTTAGACATGTTCAGCTTTGTGGATATTCGGTTAGCGCTGTTGCTCAGCGCAACAGTGCTTTTGGCAAGAGGACAAGGCGAGGACGATCGTAAGTGTCAATTTTGAGTCTATCCTTGCCTCTTGTATCTATTGTCTTAACGAAGTTGATATGGAAAGACTGGGTTGAAGGAGAAAGGTGGTTTTAATAGGAAAAAGGTTTGGTGATGACTGAGCCATTCCGATTCATGTGCAAATTAGGATACATTTCTATTTTTTATCTGTGGTAAATGTTTATTGACTGGTTAACTGTTCTTTTTTTTGTGAGTGGGATTCATTAGGATAGCCTACCTCTTGCAGCTTGAGCAGAGTGTATGCGCATCATTGCTTGTGGGCCTTCTCACGCTTGATTGCGCGTGCCTTTGGAACGAGTTGGTACAGGTTCCAAGGCTTTCTCTTCCACTCGTTATTTGATGCCCTGGAGGTACATTTTAACAGCTGGAAATATTTGAACGCATGTAAGGGATAGAGGGGAAGGCTACATGGCATGCCAACTCTGTGCCCATTGGATAGAGTGGAATTGAATGGGCCTGTATGGCTCAACAGTCTGGAAGTAAAGGATAAAGTTATTCCGTTGGTTATGGAGGAATAATTCATAGCCTGAGGCTAAATGTCAGCCATGTAGAAAAGGAACAGGGTCAATCCTGAACGATGGTAATCTTGAGCCTCGAGTTTTTCTAAATGGAATATATCCTAGTATACAGTCATTCATCACAGGTAGACTATATTTTTACTTTTGTGGAAAGAATACAGTGACCTACACGTTGAAGGAGTGGACAAAGCATCATCGTGCGCAACTTCCTTTGAATAGTTTCAAGCTCAGTTATTTGGCATAGGTAGCTACTTACAAAAAGTGTATTCAAAATAGAGATAAAGTATAAGAACCTAAATACATTACCTATAGACAAACTACATAAAATCCTTTTTAAGTTATTGGCTGTATGGTGTCACCCTACACTTGAGTATAGGGTTTCTAGTTGCATCTGGGGCGTACAGATGTGCAAATTCGCTCTACGGCCCTGTAGCGCCACCATGTGGTTCTGAAATGCAATTCCACCAACATTTCAATGTTTTCGATGCGCCCCCTACCATTCCCTTTCATTTTTTTAAATAATTGAAAACACATTCAGACTTCGGAAACTTTCCACTGAGGTATAAACGCTGGTGGTTGCCAAACCGATAGTTTTCAGTTATTTCAGCAGCGTTTGGAGGACAGCAATTGACAACGTGGACCTTTTCCACTGACTGTTTCGCCCTCTACAGTCAAATTGTAGCAACTCCTGTGCACCAACATTGTTGGTTTGGACACAGGTAGTCGGGCCAACCGCTAAACGAAGACCACAAATTCGCCACCAATATAATATTGGCTATTTAGGCCTAGTTCAAGCTCAAAACACATTTTCAGAGGTAGTCAAGCCTGATGATTATACTACAAAGCCGGATCAATTAGTTAGCCATCTAACTTTAATAAAATAAACAAATACTTATTAATTTTCTTAATGATGCAGAAAAGCAATAAGTTATTTCAGAATTTTTAGGCAAGTTATCCGGGTAACTAATTGATCCTACTTTGTAGTATACCCCTCAGGGCTTACTATTTTGCGGGTGGGTATAATTTGTGAAAGTTATAACAGGAATCTGTTCCAAAAACAGGATGCCAAAAGACAACGCATACAAAGTAGCATGATCAATTCACCCAGCTAACTAGCTGCCGAATAGGTATCAACTCACCACGTAGCTTATTCTTAATGTTTGTCCATAGGCTACCAGAGTGAGGACAGATTTTTTTCGGAATAAACGTACTGAGTGAAAACGTTTGTTGGCAACCTTGTTATTTACGAAGTTTTTGTAACATATTCTTGTTGGAACGTACCACAAATTATACCCACCCCTATTTTACATTTCAAAAACATTTGTCAACATAAATGTAGGAAATAGACTTCACTTTAATCGTTTTCCAGGCCTTCTGCCCTGTTGTTCATTCCAATCAAGGCATTACAAATACATGTGTCATTTAGCGCAGCTTTTCTTAACTCCAGTCCATGAGTACCACCGACAGCACACATTTTTGTTGTTTCCGCTGACAAACTCACATGAATGAACTTGATTAATGTTAGTTGACAAGTTGAATCAGATGCGCTCGTCTGGGGCTACAACGAAAAGGCGTACTGTGGGGGTTTTCAAGGACTGGAGTTAGGGAACGCTGATTGAGCAGACACTCTTATCCAGAGCGACTTGGTGAGTACATACATTTTCGCATGCATCACCTGGTCAAGGTGTCATCACATGGGCATCCGTGCCTTCTAGGTCGACATTGAAGGCAAGCGTTCTAAACTATTTCATCTCTGCATCTTTCTCAGGCACTGCCGGCAGCTGTACGTTGGACGGTCAATTCTACAACGACAGAGATGTCTGGAAACCCGAGCCATGCCAGATCTGCGTGTGCGATAGCGGCACCGTCATGTGCGACGAAGTTATCTGCGAGGACACATCCGACTGCCCCAATCCAGTGATCCCCCACGACGAATGCTGCCCCATCTGCCCCGACGACGGTACGCCGATTTCCTCCCGACGCAACGTTCACGAAGTTTACCTTACAGGCGCAGGCACTCTCAGAATCAGTTTTGACACGTTTTTCGAGGCCTCAGAGGGACTGTTCGGCTTGTACTTTTAAGGGGTTCGACAGCATTTTATGGATGGCCAATGAGGAATAAACTTGGATTTACCTTTATTCCAATCACACCAGTCATTTTTCCCCCATTTCCTCCGAAATGGGATGGGATACTATTCAGTGCTTCAGGCACATATAATGTGCATGTCCAGTCTGGTGCCACTGCCACCTCCTAACTACCTTTGGCCTTCCTTTCAACTTTGACCCAGTCTCAAATTGGGGCTTTGTGTACATTTTCACTAGGCCTAGTTCAGACATTGTCGTCCCCTATTAGTTCTAAATCTAATAACATTGGCCTTATGTACAATTTAAATGCACCCTACACATATTTTATTTGTTTTACTGTTCAGACTATTTCAGATATTTCACATTTTAATCTAATTGTTGTTTTTCTGTTGCTACCATAGGCTTCCAGGAGCCAAAGGTTGAGGTAAATATGAAATTATGATCCTTATTGTTATTAACTATTAGATAAGGCTATTATAATTAGATTTGCTATTATTGTCAACGTTTAAAGCGTACTTGTACATGTATTTATTATTTTTTTTAATTGTTGATTCATTATAAATACATCATTGCAACAAAACTATTTTATCTTGCACTGCAAAACTAGTAAGGCCATGGCACAATAAGAACCACATCTTCAAGTGCAACCACGACCTAATGCTGCTGTTTCCCCGTCAAATAGGGACCCCAGGGTGATCGTGGAGCCAAGGGAGAGCCAGTACGTTTCACTTCCTTATTCCTAGCATGCTTTTGTATTCACTTCCTGTCGGGCCAAAACCTGACAAACATGAGATGCGTGCAAAACATTTAACGTCACAGCCCTTTCACTAATCCTCCATTGATAGAGGTGTGTGGAGGTTAAAGGTTTGCACCTATATCCCAAGGTTAGGATTTGGCCCTTATGTTTCTGGTGTCTTTTTGGACTTGCGTGCCTCTTGTCTCAGTTTTAAAGGACAGGCCTAGCATCTTGCACACATCACTCATAATGACTGTTGTACTAGCTCGTTAGTACTCATAGCAGAGTTTTGGCCCATAAGATATTAGCTATTAGTAGATTCAGTTTTTTTAATGTTGGTAATGTCTGACATGGGGTTAGATTATAATCGAAGGCAATGGATACACCTGTACATCCAGAGTCTTTGGAGTTTACCAGTGGAGCTAAATGGCTAAATAGTCGGCCACCATCTTCCTTCTTTAAATCTCAATTCATGTTTTTCCCAATGGGTATAGATGTTTTACTTTCATCCAAGCCCAACCTGTCTAGATACCCATTTGGTGACTAGTATTTTGAGATATGTGTGGATTTGTATTGGGCCACCAGCATATGCAGGTATATTGTGCATTCAGTGAACTAGAAATACAATTTCTTATCTTGGAATAGTTCTACTCCATTTCAAATGAATTTGAAGAATAATGTGGTGCTCACAATATCTGGGACAGTGACTGGTTGGGCCCTAACCAAGTACTTGAAGTGGGTACAGTGTGGTGTTCCAATCTTCATGACTTAAGGTACTTGGGATTGTCTTGTAACTGAGACCGTGTCATTTCATCTCCGATCCATTGGACGGATGGATGGACTGACAAACAGACTGGTAGATAATTATACGGTTGGATGAACAAAGAGAGAGATTGATGTATGGAAGGACAGGTAGATAACTTGACTAATGTTCAAGTGATCTGAAGGTATTACAGATATGACCCATCAATTTGCTTGTATTATACTAAGGGCTTATATGCCTCGAGTTCACCCCAAACCCTAGGCCCTATGTTAGCTTTTCCCTTGTCACTCTTCACTGATGCCTTATCCCCCATAGATAACAACGAAGCCCTTTTCCCTGTTCACTGACTACTGCTATAGTTCATCACTAACCAGCTTCTCTCTCTTGTCTCTACTGCAGGGACCTGCTGGTTTCCCCGGCAACGATGGTATTCCCGGCCAGCCCGGCCTTCCTGGACCCCCAGGCCCCCCTGGACCCCCTGGTCTTGGCGGAGTAAGTATCTCAGGCCAAGACGGACGTTTAGCCTACTTAGCACTGACCCAGAGTCAGCTTTGACCCAGGTCAAATGGTTAAACGGTTATGCGTTGTACAGAGGAAACAGATCCTAGATCAGAGATTAGGGGCAGCTTCTGTTGGGGGTTAGTAACTTAGATTTAAAGAAAGTGGAGAAAGTGGCTAAGTCTGACAGCTGGGTGGAGAACAAACCAACACCCTCTTATGATGTCACATATCTTAACCTCACTGATCTCCATGTAGTCTGGACAGGCTCCAAATACAGTGTTTGCGCAGTGAATACAACAGGAACTGTTGTGCTATTCTATTCAGAATGGAAATCTCCAAATCATAATGATAAACATCCCAAAATAGTAGAGGCAAGAGCACGGGAGGTGTGGTGCTAAGCTATCCTGGTTAGAGCGCAGTGCAGTTTGTATTTCAGCACCAGGGCAGGTGGACAGCGCCCAGCCAGGAGTGGACAGGGAGGTAACGCCTAACACAGCTAGGAAACGCCAGAGAGGTAGTGACCCTGTAGATATGTAATGGATATGAACAGATCTGTCATTGATATGGACAGGCCTAGTGCCTTGCATTCTCTAGCCGGGTTAGGCCCATCCATATACTCTATCTCGGGATCACTGTACTGTTCTCATGATTCCCAATACTGACTGACTGTAACACATCTCTACCTTGTGTCTCCCTATAGAACTTCTCCCCTCAGATGTCTGGTGGTTTTGATGAGAAGAGCGGCGGTGGCATGTCCATGCCCGGCCCCATGGTAAGGGCATAAAACGACACAGAGCCTGTTGGCCTAGTTGCATCACTGACTCGCGGTATCTGTTTTGTGTATAGACACTACCAAAAAAAATATGGCCATGAGAGATTTTTGCTTAGCAGAAGTCCTGCAAATTGGCCTCTGTGGTACTCCATATGTCACAACAAATACTATCCCATAAAAAAGATGTACTTATGTACATCTTATGTACTTCCATATTCCATAAACGACTAGCACCACGCATTACATGTTTGAGATATCTGCATAAACTTTGACTCTTCCTACTTTGTCACTTCAATAATAGCATCAATTCCCCTGTTACCACTGTGTATAGGTCTTGAAAGGTTACTGATGCCACTATTCTAATATCACTCTTCATGGTGCGACTGTTGGGCATTAGAATGTATACTTTGGGAGGACTTTAACCCTCGCCCACCCAACCTTTGGTTGATCCTTCGGTCAGTTGGCTCCTTCTCAAAGATATATTCTAATGGGAAGACTGATGTGATTGGTCAATAATTTACTGATCGTTTCTTTGCCTTTTGATTGACAGGGCCCCATGGGTCCCCGTGGTCCCCCAGGACCTCCTGGCTCAAGTGTAAGTATCCCTTCCCTTTGTGTTCTAGCTGTTTAAGTGACATTTGTCATGTAGGGGAAGAGACCTCGGGTCAAAGGTCAAAAAGAGGTCAGTTTATGACTAGGTGAATCGCATGATGGGAGTTGAAGTCGCTCTCAAGTTGTTTAATTGTAGGTGTGTGTTTTTTTTTAAGCATATATGGCTGTATGTTAACTTGGTTTAATTTGATAGGTTCCTGACCATTTCTATTTAGTATCTGTTAAGTTCTTGTCATTTTATTTTTCATTTTAGTAAGCTGCTAGTCTGTCATTGGCTTTACTTAGTTGACTCTTTTTATAGATTTTTTTTTCTCCTTTTTTTTTTTTTTACATTCAGTTTCAGTCTTCGATAACTATAATGACAGTGGGAATGTTTTACCCACAGGACTTATTGCCCGTTGTCAAAAAAACTATGAATGAACATCAAAGTCTGACATTATCTCTTTGTCTCCCCCTATAGGGACCTCAGGGTTTCACTGGCCCCCCTGGTGAGCCTGGTGAGGCTGGTTCTTCTGTGAGTATCTCGTTCCGGAATATTCCAGAAAATGATACGCCACCACCTCAGTATCTGAATCCCTCATAAACACACACTTTGAGCTAAATTCTACGCCATATTCTGCAGGGCAATATAATGCCAAAGAGCAGAAAAATAGCTCAACATACAATGACTACACTTAAAAAAACTACTTCCAAACAACCTCCAGGCTACTAAACCACCCATTACCTGCTGCATAGGTCCTGCTCTATCCTGATGCTTGGAATGGAGTCAACTAAGGTCACAGGGTCACCAATATATGTTAATGTGCCCCCCCCCACACACACACAACACAGACCCCCATCGCCACCTTCCAATAGTATTTTGATTTAACTACCTATTAGGTAATCACATTTCTAGATGAATGACAGATGATCCTAGATTATTTCCATCACTGACAAATTGTAATAATATTTCTCATATCAAGGTAACTCTCTCTCGCACACACACACACACACACACACACACACACACACACACACACAGCCTTCTCACCCAGTGGTTTATCTCTTACAGGGTCCCATGGGCCCCCGTGGTCCTGCTGGTCCCCCTGGCAAGAACGGAGATGATGTAAGTCACCAAGATATCCATAATTGAAATCAACCTATGTCCCAGGACAATTTCTGGGTAAGATATTCATAAAGGGGATGGATTTGGATCATCGTTTATTCCTCACCTTGTCTCCTCCTCTCCATCCCACTCCTTCCTTCCTTCCTACCCTCCTCTACTCCCATCCAGGGTGAGTCTGGCAAGCCTGGTCGCCCCGGTGAGCGTGGAGCTTCCGGCCCACAGGTGAGTCGCAATGTCATTCTAATGTCACTCCATACTCCATCCATACACTCACTCTAGAACGTTAGTCTCAAGAGCAATAGCACCTAATAGTCAGACACCATGAGACATCTCATATCCTTCAAGGAATGTTAAGCCATCAACTGCACTGATAACATGTCCCGTTATCTTTTTTTCCTCTTTCTCTCTCTCTCTCCAGGGAGCTCGTGGATTCCCCGGAACCCCCGGCCTTCCCGGCATCAAGGGACACAGAGTGAGTCACCGCACCCCCAAACTGTATTGGTAGCTGTTGCTCTCCAGAACAGATCCAGGATCAGCTAAACGTCTCCATGCCTAACCTTAATCATGAAGGGGATTGCATGCTAAACTGATCTTGGACCAGTGTCTGGTGTCAACATCAGCCTATACTTCCCAAATAGCAGCAGTACAATCTGCCCTGTTTTCCTCTCCTCTAATATTGTCTCTCTCTACTTCCTTCTCTAGGGATTCAGCGGTCTTGACGGAGCTAAGGGAGAGTCTGGCCCTGCTGGACCCAAGGTGAGGCCCCTTCTCGTCCATCTCCCCTGCTAATGTAGAAATCACACATAATTCCCCTCGCTCAACCTCCCTTCACTGACCTGTCCGTTTGTCCTTCCTCAGGGAGAGGGTGGTGCATCCGGTGAGAACGGAGCCGCTGGAGCCATGGTGAGTCCCACCCTCCATTTTTGTCAACAGTCCTACACAAGAAAATGAGTGTAGAGAGAAGATCACACTAATTTTTAGCATTCTGCAATACAGTAGCAATGTGAATGGCAGCCATGATTACTTACCGTGCCAATATCTGTCCCTCTCTTTTAGGGACCCCGTGGTCTGCCTGGTGAGAGAGGCCGTGCTGGTCCCAACGGAGCTGCTGTAAGTCAACCCCAAAACCACCCCCAGGAACCAGTGGTGGAACAAGTTCCCAATTGTCATACTTGAGTAAAAGTCAAGATACTTTAAAGTATTTTGACTTAAGTACTTTACACCACCCCCTGTAACCATAAACAAGGGGTGCACTATCACCATCACAACATAGTTATGAGAGACACTATTCCTGTAGCTCAAGGGTCATCGCGTTTCCCAAGCGTTTTGCATATATTTCAGATGTTTACTGATCAGTCCAGGGCTAATTTGTTGGAAACAACCATTCTTACTCTCAATCTACAAAAGGCCTCACAACCTGATTTACTTGAATGCCCTATATTGTGGAACATAAGCATTGTACCGCCTTGTATACTGGCCTCAGTAGGAAGCCATATTTCACATGTTCTTACAACTCAGTGTGTCAGTTATTTAGTTTTACAGTGTCATGTTGGATTCTGACATTGAAGGGTCAGCCATATTGAAATTGGACCCTGAAGGGGTGATGGCTAGTTGCATCTGACCCTGTTGTGCCTCTCTCTCTCTCTCTTTGTATCTTTCTCTCCTGCAGGGTGCTCGTGGTAACGATGGTGCTGCTGGTGCTGCTGGTCCTCCTGTAAGTACTGACGGCAGCTATCTATTCACACATAAACAGTACACAACCATCAACAGAAACATATTGGTACACAAGCACACTTATGCAGTATTCATCATTTAGACTGTAACTCATTTCTCTCTCTCTCTCTCTCTCTCTCTCTCTCGTTTTCTCGTATTCTAGGGCCCCACTGGCCCCGCTGGTGCACCTGGTTTCCCCGGTGGCCCTGGAGCCAAGGTAAGATGTCAACTTGCACCTATCCGTGTTCACACACCTGTATACCTCCTACCTTCTTACTGTCTATCCTCCACCCTCTACCCTCACCTCTAAGCTCTTTCCCAGGGGGCAGTATTTGGAGAGGTAGATGAGATAAAAACATACATTACATCCATTCTAGCACAAAAAAAAAGCGGCTAACTACATCGGCCCCAAGTGACGAATCATCCTCTTTCTTTTATAGAACAGCTGTTGGGTTGGTGCTTATCTGAAGGATGACCCCTACAGGGGTCATGTGGGGTCAGAGGTCACATTGATTTATATGGGGTCATGATGTAGACATCATTTAATTGAATGGCAGCATAGTACAGTACTACCATAAGGAAGTAATAGGGAGTAGGGTAGTACAGTACTAGTACAGTAGTACTTAACTTGGTAGCAGTAGTACTACTAGAGTAGTACTTGTGTAGGGTAGCACTTAGGGTAGTACTAGTACAATATTAGTTCCAGGTTCTTGCCCTGACCTATCTTCACCCCAACAGGGAGAGGTTGGTGCCCAGGGAGCTCGTGGTGGCGAGGGACCCCAGGGATCCCGTGGAGAGGCTGGTAACCCCGGACCCGCTGGCGCTGCTGGCCCCGCTGTGAGTCTCAGCTCTAGAAACCTCTAGTGAAATACACCTCTGGACTGCGTTGGAGACTTTAAGTTACATTTGCTGTCCCTGTGAGAGACGTTCCCCTCTAACCCGTTGGTTTGTGTCTCTTGTAGGGAAACAACGGTGCTGACGGAAACCCCGGTACCAAGGGTGCCCCTGTAAGTATACACCTCCCCCCACTCCTCACTGAACTAGCCATTTTAGTTGTCATTGGTTTGTCTATTTGCCAATATTGTTGTCACTGACTGGTCACTCAGTGATGATGAATCCAGGAAGTATAATGGTTGTCTCTCTGCTGCCTCCTCCAGGGTTCTTCTGGTATTGCTGGTGCTCCTGGCTTCCCTGGACCCCGTGGACCCCCCGGACCCCAGGGTGCTGGTGGAGCTCCCGGACCCAAGGGTAACACTGTAAGTCCAGCTCTCTCTGACTTCCATCACTAGATATTGTACAAAAAATGTAAAATATATGTTATCTTAATTTATATTGATGTTATAACTTGGTCAGAATGCACAGACCATTGAGTGTGGATTCTGATTTCTTCAACCTAGGGTGAGGTTGGTGCTAATGGAGCCAAAGGAGAGGCTGGTGCTAAGGGAGAGTCTGTAAGTACACCTTTTTACTTCCTCTTTGGCCAAATACGATCCACCAAGTCACCCATAGCACGTACTCTGTCCGCACATGCTCAGTCAGCAGTCCGTATGTGTCTGAACTCTACCACTGTACTGATCCACATCTCAGCACAATGCCTTGCCACCCTCCATTTCTCTGACCTTCATCTTGTTTCTTCTCCATTACCCAGGGCCCCGCTGGAGTCCAGGGACCCGCCGGCCCTGCTGGTGAGGAAGGCAAGCGAGGAGGCCGTGGTGAGCCCGGTGGTGCTGGTGCCCGTGGAGCCCCCGGCGAGCGCGTAAGTAACCCAGATAGACACAGTGTCCCCTCTTCATCATACTGTTCTCCTGTCCTTTACACGTAGGTGTCCCCCCCCTTCCCCTTCTCTTTAGGAGAGAGAGAGGAGGAAAGTATGCTATAATGACGGAACTAGCCCGGTGTTAGAATCTGTTGACCAATATCTCCTTTTCACTGTCTTCCTATCTCCTACTTTTAGAATAGCACCCCCCCCCCCCCCCGGCTCACTAAACTCTGTTGTAGTCCTCCAAATCTACAATACTCTTGCTCCACTGTCTTCCTATTCCAAAGAACCACCATTGCGTTACTGCCTCATACCCGTCAAAATGATATGATTTGAACCATCCAATATAATGCTTTAAATCAACTTTAGGAACTGGGTCAGTAGTAGAGTGCTATACAAGAACTTGGGCATTTGGTCTTTTTATACATTGCTTACTTCCTCACAGTACAGCTAGTATTGGCACATGCATACACAAATATGATATCTATACCACTATTCCATCACATAAATAATCACATTGACTTATGAATGCTTATCTCTTTTTGGAACCAATAGCTAGCTCATAACCTAATTTGGCCACCAGAGGGCTGTGATTGCTGAGCAGTAATGTAATGTTACTGAATGGCTGTGTTATGGTACTGAGGTAGCAGGAATGTTGTGGTACTGACGGAGTGACAGACAGTGTTGTGGTATTGACCTGTGTTGTGTTTGTCGCCCCCTACAGGGTGCCCCTGGTAGCCGTGGTTTCCCTGGTTCTGATGGAGCTTCTGGCCCCAAGGTGACTACACACATATACCTGGAACATACACACATGTTCAAATGTATATACCACAATTCACCTCCAAACGTTGCTACATGCTATGGCCAATAGCTAAGTATAGCAAACTCCTCTCTCCACCCTTCTCTTTCCATCTCTCTCTCTCTCTCTCTCTTTCTCTCTCTCCCTCCATAATAGGGTGGCCCTGGTGAGCGTGGTGGCGCCGGAGTTGCTGGAGCTAAGGGTAACACTGGTGAGCCTGGCCGCAACGGCGAGCCTGGTATGCCTGGATCCAAGGTGAGTTAGACAGGGGACCGGTCTCAGATCACAGGACCTTTTTGTTATACTTTATCATTGTTGGATAACTATTCAACAACTAATAGAAACTATAAACATGAAACCAATATATTCATGGTAATATGGCATGTCAAGATGTGTATGCTGCCTATGTTATGTGCCTGACCTTTGCCCTCTCACCTCCCCCCCCCCCCATCTCTAGGGTATGACTGGTAGCCCTGGCAGCCCCGGTCCCGATGGCAAGACTGGCCCCTCTGTAAGTTCCTCAGCTACAGATTCACCTGACCCTCACGACACCAATTCAACGACACTGAAAGACACTGATGACCTATGGCTACTTCCACCGATTATCACTGTGGTCACTGACTCTCTGCCCTCTCCTGTGACAGGGTGCCGGTGGTCAAGATGGTCGCCCCGGACCTCCCGGCCCCGTTGGAGCCAGAGGCCAGCCCGGAGTCATGGGATTCCCCGGACCTAAGGGAGCCGCAGTGAGTAACCCTTCTCTCTCATGCTGCTCTTATTCGGGCACAATCATTTACGGGCTAATTTGAGAAATGAGATCTGAAAATGAGAGGTAACCCAATGTATACAGTGGAGGCTGTTGAGGGGAGGAAGGCTTATAATAATGCCGGTGGAATGGAGTCAATGGAATGGTATCAAACATATGTGGTTGATACCATTCCATTGACTCCATTCCAGCCATTCCTATGAGCTGTTCTCACTTCATCAGCCTTCACTACAATGTATGACATAGTTGTCCATAGCCTAAAACCTAGGTTTCAGTATACAGAATTGCTCTCTGATGGGAAATGAGCTAATGGGTATTTGTCTTCCCCTGTAGGGTGAGGGTGGCAAGCCTGGTGAGAGAGGAGTCATGGGACCCGGTGGTGCTGTTGGTGCTCCCGGCAAGGATGGTGATGTTGGTGCTCCTGGTGCTCCCGGTGTTGCCGTAAGTATACTTCCACTCTCCAGCATCCCATAATGCTTCACTCCCATTCTCCCCAAAGCTTTGAGAGGACAACATTCTTCAGCATTACCTGCACTGCGTCACACTTGCACACAAGCAAACACTATCACTAATACAAGCCAGCATGGAATCTCCTAGGACTCCTAGGACTCTCCTAGGACTGCAAAACCACTCAGTTTGTGTTTCCTTACATGATATGGGGGTAACCCCATCACAACCAAGGTGTAGCACCCACCATTATGCCGGTCACACTGATTTTCCTAACCGACTCTTCTCCTCCTCAGGGACCTTCTGGAGAACGAGGCGAGCAGGGAGCCGGTGGCCCCCCTGGATTCCAGGTACAGCACTGAACTATGGGAAATGATCAGCACCTGACCAATCGCAGACCTACTTCAGGACCTCTGACCCTTGCCTCACCTGTCTCTCACTTGTCTCTTTGTATAACAGGGACTTCCAGGACCCCAAGGCGCTATTGGTGAGACTGGAAAGCCCGGAGAGCAGGTAAGAATACTACAGGACTGCAGCACCTTTGGTGTAGTCACTCGCTGCCCCATGCCTTGTCCTTGCTACTCATTACTACATGACACTTGACTTCCTGTCAAGATTTGGGACTTGACGCAGCTGAACATTGAGCATCACAAATGCAGATCTCTAATATCTTCTCTCTCTCTCTCTCTCTCTCTCTAGGGTCTTCCCGGTGAGGGTGGTGCCCCTGGTTCCGCTGGATCCAGAGTGAGTATCCCAGAATAATAATGGCATCACTTCCTGGGTGATGGACTGCTACAGCTACACTGTGGCCTAGCAAACTTTGCCAAGCAGCAACAGACTAGCACTTAGCTGACCCAGGCTAAAGACATTAGCATTGGCATCGATGACATCCTTCACCTTGTATACACGTGATGCTCCAGAACCAAAGCTGATGCCCTCTCTTCTCTCCGTACCCCAGGGTGACAGAGGTTTCCCCGGTGAGCGTGGTGCCCCTGGCCCATCTGGACCCGCTGGTGCCCGTGGCTCTCCAGGCTCTGCTGGTAACGATGGTGGTAAGGGAGAGGCTGGTGCCGCAGGTGCCCCCGGTGGCCAAGGACCCCCTGGCCTGCAGGGAATGCCCGGAGAGCGTGGTGCTGGTGGTCTGCCAGGCCTGAAGGGAGACAGAGTGAGTACCAGTGTCCAACCCTTAACTTATCATCCTCCATGCCCAAATGCATGTTCATCAGTGGGCCTCGACTTCATACTTCTGTGACACTCCGATCCATCCAAACTCCCACTTGCATTAACAGTGGACTTGACTGAGTCCAGAAAAAGCTCTCCTCCGTCTCTGTATCTGCATAACCCACAGATTACAGTACTAATTCAGCTGCTCTTGTGTCGACAGGGTGACCAAGGAGTCAAGGGTGCTGATGGTGCCGGTGGTAAGGATGGCGTCCGTGGTATGACTGGCCCCATTGGACCCAACGGCCCTGCTGGATCTCCTGGTGACAAGGGAGAGACTGGCGCTCCTGGGCCTGGTGGACCTTCTGGTGCCCGTGGTGCACCTGTGAGTACCTCCGTCCCACCCGGTTCCCATCTCGCCACAGACATGACACAAAAAGACCTAAAAAAAAATTGCTCCCCATGCATCCACGCCACAGGCCTCTCTCTATGGGAGTCAGTCTTGAAGCTTCAAATAGAGACCACGTCGCCACAATGCACGAAGAAAAGATGAAATGGTGCCCGGAACGTACCGAGCACCAAAGCGAGCAATAAAGAATGAAACTTAAGTAGAAATGAAAGGTGTATAGAAGAGAGAACTGACCCACACTCATATGATGCTTGTCCCTGACCTTTAACACACCCCTGACCTGACTAACCCTAACCTTCTCCTCTCCCAGGGTGAGCGCGGTGAGTCTGGCGCCCCTGGACCCGCTGGATTCGCTGGGCCTCCTGTAAGTACACACACACACACACACACACCTCTTTACCTGTCCTCAATTCACACAGAAATTGGCCTCAATTCACACAGAAATCAGTTGCCAATTAAAACGGACGTGGGGTGTCAATCAAGATGACGACTCGCAACATCTTGCACACTATGGCGATTCTAAATTGATTTCATTGGCATTAAATGAGACGGGCTTCTCTTACCATAGCAGCCAGTCTAGATGAACCGCCACACTAATCTGCTCTGCATTCACTCAATTACTTCTTCTCCTTCAGGGTGGTGACGGTCAGCCTGGTGCTAAGGGAGAGGCTGGAGATAACGGTGCCAAGGGTGACG
This sequence comes from Oncorhynchus clarkii lewisi, assembly GCF_045791955.1. NCBI lineage: Eukaryota > Metazoa > Chordata > Actinopteri > Salmoniformes > Salmonidae > Oncorhynchus > Oncorhynchus clarkii. The sequence continues at coordinate 35,485,298 of NC_092159.1, read as the reverse complement.
GTGGTGCTCAGGGACCCGCTGGACCTACAGGAGCCCCTGGACCTCAGGTATAACACGTGGGACTGACCACTGGGTACCCACCCTGGACCATCTTAAATGGTCCTCTGTAGCTCAATTGGTAGAGCATGGCAGTTGCAATGCCAGGCTAGTGGGTTTCGATTCCCAGGATGACCCATATGTAAAATGTGTGCATGCATGACTGTACGTCGCTGTAATACATCGTATTACAGAGGTGTTTGTATTGCTCTTGCTTACGGACTGAAGCACTGCTGTATCCACACAGGGTCCCGCTGGAAACACCGGAGCTAAGGGCGCCCGTGGTGCTGCTGGTCCCCCTGTAAGTAGCTTTGTATCTTATCCTCTCATCTGTCTGACTGTAAAAGATGGCGTTTGTAAAGTAGTATCATGCTTCCCAATCTGATACAACTAGGTTGACCAGTGCCTCTCTTTTCTCTCCGTAGGGTGCCACTGGTTTCCCCGGTGCTGCTGGTAGAGTTGGACCTCCTGGCCCATCTGTAAGTACTTCTTTCTCCACCACCATTCCATTCACACTGAACCATGCCCATCCTCCATCAGTATGCCAGTCAATACCCTGGCTGTGGCCATAGGTTCCAGATTCAACCATAGGCTAACACTAAGCAAGCGAACGGCTCGATGACAGCTTAAAACAGCAATCCCACAATACAACAGCACAACTATCAAGAAAACATATTATTGTGCAACCAACCCAAGACACAATGGCATTGCCTGATGCCCAAACAAGCATCTAGCTAGGCGTTAGCTTAGCATGTAGCTGATCACAATACGGTCATTGATAACAGCCATTGATACTGGTGTATTCGGTCAACTTTGGGCCGCATCTCATACTCAACCATCCTCTCCTCTTTCTTTCAGGGCAACAACGGACCTCCCGGACCCCCAGGCCCTGGTGGAAAGGAAGGACAGAAGGGTAACCGTGGTGAGACTGGCCCCGCCGGTCGTCCTGGTGAGCTCGGCGCTGCCGGACCCCCTGGTGCCCAGGGAGAGAAGGGACAGCCTGGTGGAGATGGTCCCAATGTAAGTACCCCTTTTTTTTTGGGGGGGGGGGGGGGCGTCACCGTTACCCTAACAAAGTAACACTCTGACCCCTACACTGACAAGCCAGAACAATACGAATACTCCTTTTGGAGTGCACCTGTAACACACGCCGCTGGAGTTGAGATCTGACGCTTTAGAAAAGGGACGCCTCGATGACCTATTCTCTCTTTCTCTCCTACAGGGACCCTCTGGAACTCCCGGACCTCAGGGTATCGGTGGACAGCGTGGTATTGTTGGTCTGCCCGGACAGAGAGGCGAGCGCGGTTTCCCCGGCCTCGCCGGACAACTGGTCAGTGCTGTAGAGAGCTAGTTGTAGAACTTCACGTTAAATGCCGTTAGGCTTTTGCAGAGGAGACCAAGTTCATGGTGGAGATCCCTAGTTGTTCAATAAGGCAGTGATTGGATAGTCTACAAGCCTGCCGCAATGATGCTAAAGGCCCTCTATGCTAGCTCTGCCAAGATGGCAGCCGACAAGTGCAACGCTCTTGCAGTAGCTTATTCATACAGTTGAGTCGCCATTGCTCTACTTCAGTCGTGGTTACTCTCGTGTTGTGGTTGAGATCTAACCCTGTTCTCTGTTTCCTGCTTTAGGGAGAGCCTGGCAAGCAGGGACCTGGTGGCCCCTCTGGTGAGCGTGGACCCCCCGGACCCATGGGACCCCCTGGACTGGCTGGAGCACCTGGTGAGTCTGGTCGCGAGGGAACTCCTGGTAACGAGGGATCTGCTGGTCGCGATGGTGCTGCTGGACCCAAGGTGAGAGCTCTGCTCATACACATGTCCTCAAGACAGATTCAACCCTTCACTTTGGGAACCAGCCTGTTGGTATACTGTAGACAATCTACACTGGGCACCATTACACAACTACTTGCATGGCTGAAATAGGCATCACATACTGTAATGTATTGGGATCATGTCCAGGAGGTTGATCTTCTCTCGGCCCGTCTCTGTTCCTCTTTGTCCTGCCTATAGGGAGAGCGTGGTGAGTCTGGTGCCGCTGGTGCTTCCGGTGCCCCCGGACCCCCTGGTGCCCCTGGACCCGTCGGCCCTGCTGGAAAGTCTGGTGACCGTGGAGAGTCTGTAAGTGTCCAGATCCTCCACCATTACTCCCTTAGACTGACGAGGAATACATAACTGGGCGGCAATTCAGACTCGATAATGTTCAGAGACCTTACTGCATGTTAAACTGTTGTAGCCTCAAAATGGCCGCCTATTGCAAACTAGTTAAGGCTGTAGAAGGGGTTGAGGGCTTTGTTTGTAGTGCTGTTAGAATACAGCATATACTGGAGGTTCCTAGTAGTTGAGCTACATAGCCTTTATGACATGCCAGTTGGGATTATCAATGGAATTGATTGTCATAATCTCTCTCTCTCCTTCAGGGTCCTGCTGGCCCCGCTGGGATTGCTGGCCCTGCTGGTCCCCGTGGCTCATCAGTACGTGTATACTCCATCACAGACTCATAAAACCATCACGAGGAACACAATATCCGCTCTTCCACTCTGAGTCTGAGGAAAGGGTATACTGAACACACCTGTCCTTTTCTCACCCAGGGACCCGCTGGAGCTCGTGGAGACAAGGGAGAGGCTGGCGAGGCTGGAGAGAGAGGCATGAAGGGACATAGAGGATTCACTGGCATGCAGGGACCCTCTGGCCCCTCTGTGAGTACCCCTGCTGATTACAAATCGACAACAATAACGACACACAAGTGACTCCAGCAGAAACAAGGGAAATGGCTACCCTTTATCCACATTGCAGTACACCATAAATGGCTAGATTTGGACATGCCCACAAAAGGCACAGGGGAAGAGATATTTCTGCATGAAGCCGAGATATCACAAAACCTAGCAAGTGGGTGGGTGGGGGAGGGGGGTGGAAATCAACCTTCTCCCTGTAATATTGTTGTTTGATATAACAGGCACCTAAATCTATTGTTTCTGCCCATAGGGACCATCTGGAGAGTCAGGACCTGCTGGAGCCTCTGGCCCCGCTGGACCTAGAGTGAGTATGACCCACATTACGACAGCGGTCACACAACTATCAGCACAGCAACGTTCCGACTGTGGATCACTGCTCTGGTGACAATATGACGTGGATAGTCCACGCTGTCGTATTAAGCTATGGCTCTCCTTACACTAGGGACCTTCTGGATCTGCTGGTGCCGCCGGTAAGGATGGTATGAGCGGTCTGCCCGGCCCCATCGGACCTCCCGGACCTCGTGGTCGCTCTGGAGAGATGGGACCCTCTGTAAGTCACATCAACCACTTCAAAATCAATATATTTTGCTCCTTGTACTCCTCTTATTCTTCTTTACATCCTATCTTGGTTGGCCTTTGCTTCCTCCACATATAGGGACCCCCTGGCCCTCCCGGTCCCCCTGGCCCCCCCGGACCTCCCGGCGGTGGATTCGACATGGGCTTCATTGCTCAGCCCGCTCAGGAGAAGGCCCCCGATCCCTTCCGTCACTTCCGCGCCGACGACGCCAACGTGATGCGCGACCGCGACCTGGAGGTTGACACCACTCTCAAGAGCCTGAGCCAGCAGATTGAGAACATCCGCTCTCCCGAGGGCACCAAGAAGAACCCCGCCCGCACCTGCAGAGACCTGAAGATGTGCCACCCCGACTGGAAGAGCGGTGAGTCATAGACCCATTCTTGACTACAGTTGGTCGCTCCTCGTTAGTCAAGAAATTGCTTGGCTTTGAGGAAAGCATGGAGCTGTATTGGTTCTTTGAAGCTTTAGCATAGGGTGTAAAGACGTCTTCAGTAGACACATGCTCTTTGAGTTTCTGGTGAGTCTTGCTGTCCGTGTAGTCTCTCAACAACAACAATCACATTGGATGTTCCTGACGCAATCCACTCTCTTCTCCATGTAGGCGAGTACTGGATCGACCCCGACCAGGGCTGCACCCAGGACGCCATCAAGGTGTACTGCAACATGGAGACCGGCGAGACCTGCGTCTACCCCACCGAGGCAGAAATCCCCAAGAAGAGCTGGTACACCAGCAAGAACATCAAGGAGAAGAAGCACGTCTGGTTCGGCGAGGCAATGACCGATGGCTTCCAGGTGAGAACCTCGGCGTGACAACCTGGGCCGTTGGGAAAAGAGGACCCTAATCGCACCATTCTCTGGGATGACGAGTCCTTGATGCTAACTCCAAACCATGCTAACTCTTATCTCTTTCTCCTTTCCCTCACAGTTCGAGTATGGCAGCGAGGGTTCCAGCGCTCAGGATGTTAACATCCAGCTGACCTTCCTGCGCCTTATGGCCACTGAGGCCAGCCAGAACATCACATACCACTGCAAGAACAGCATCGCCTACATGGACCAGCAGTCCGGCAACCTCAAGAAGTCCCTGCTGCTCCAGGGCTCCAACGAGATCGAGATCAGAGCCGAGGGCAACAGCCGCTTCACATACAGCGTCACCGAGGACGGCTGCACGGTGAGTCCTCCTTCCTCCTGTTACACACAGCAGAGAGTATCTTAGCCTGTGTCCGCTCAGGGACTTCTCTAGAAAGAATCCCTCCTCTCAGGAATGGTTCAAGAGAGAATTCTCTCCTCTTGAAGAGGGAGTTGATGTAAGACTGTGGGTATGAGCAGCAGTAATCTTGTTAAGGTGAAATTGTAAAGGGCTTTTGGGATTATGGTGTTGGTATAGGACAAGGGTCACTAGTTGGAAGCAGAGATGAGGGATTAATGTGAGGGGCTTTGTGATAGTATCTGAGATGTTATTCCTCATAACTCTGTATTTCCAGGAGCCATCTTTTGAAAGGGTAAATGGTGAGGGCAGGGAATGATTTAAATTGATCAGGAAATGCAACTATGGATTCTGATTGTGCCGTTTTCATCTCATTTTCTCATCACAGTCGCACACCGGTGCATGGGGCAAGACAGTCATCGACTACAAGACAACGAAAACATCCCGTCTGCCTATTATTGACATCGCTCCTATGGACGTTGGTGCACCCAATCAGGAATTTGGCATTGAAGTTGGCCCAGTCTGCTTCTTGTAAAAAAGAAATCTGGACTTGAAATTGTTTGTGTATGTTTTTTTTCTAGCAGTCATCCCTCTCAAACTTTTTCTATGCATTTAAAAAAAAAACTAGAGTTTCATTTGGCTGTTCAAATGGTCCACTTGCTTAAAAACTGCACTTCTGAAGACAGTGGTTGTGTGTCATCAAGCTTTTTTTGAGACCACTATTACCACCACCATCAACACCGAGGACACTTTAGAAGACTCAATGGTTTTACTGGCAAAAAGAAAATAATATATACTTGTAAAGTGTAAAATCCCCCCTGGAGTTTGACAGAAAAAAACATCCCAGATACAGGTGACTTTTTTTTACCACTGCGGAAGGACAATGAAAAATAAAATAAAATGCTTTGTACCACTTTCAGGTGATGTCAAATAAATCTTAAAAATGACAGTGAAGTGTCTTGTTGTTGTACTCACCTGTAGAAGCAGTTGTTGTTCCTTCTGAAGTCACACGAAAGCAGAATTAAAGGCATGGGTTCAACTTATTTTTTAATCTTATGGCTACCTCAAAAAGGAAATCCACGTTACCCAGTGTTAGTGAAGCCCAGGTTAGATTTTACACGGCAGAAGTATGTTTGAAAGTAACAGCTGCAAAAGGTGCTATTCTTCATGAGGTCCTGTCAATGGAGGGTGATCGGAATTGTGCTACTATGTTGTCATTCTTGCTTGCAGGACCTTAGGTGCTAAACTAGCAGATTATCTTGATGTCAGTCGTAAAAAGAGGTTTCAAGTGTTGGCTAAGATCTCTGCAACAGAGGCGTAGCAAGAGGTATACTGTAGTTGAGATGCACACGGTCCTGTCTAGTGTAGAATGAGCAGGTGGATTTGTTGTCTGTTTTGTTTTTAACATCTTTGACACTTTTTGGTTGTTGTTTGTTTCGTTTTTAAATCCCCCCTTTTGTTGTCCAATTGCTTCTAGCAGTACCCCCCCCCCATTGTTTTAGTTTTTTTGTTTTGTTATTTTAGAAGGGTTTTGGAAAAAATTGAACACAGAAAAAAATGAAAATATCATCAAATTATGAGAGAAGCAGACACACCGTTGGGGGATTAAAACAAGAGGATCTGTACCTATTTTGTATATGTATAAAAATTTGAGATGTTTTTAATTATTTTGGATGCTGAAATAAAGCATGTTAAAGTGGTCTACCTTATGTTTGTCAGACATGATCTTGACTATTCCCTGACTGCCCAATGGACTTGAATGAGGCACAGCTTGCACCTGTTACCGTTGTTTTGACTGAAAGGAAGATTAAAGAAAATCTCGGAAATGTTTGCCTATGTTTGCCAATGGTGACCATTGCTATTATTAAAGACAGTTCAATAGTACACAGCACAGAAGCTGGATACTTCAATACTCTACCTTTACGATATATGCTAAATGGTTTAATCCTTTTTCTGATTTAAAACCGCTCAGGGCAAAATCCGGTTTGAAAATGCATATCCAAGACATTTGGCTTTCCCACGCTGATCATGTCCTTTCGACGCGGTTGATTCGAAAGATATTCAATTCTGTCCTACCAGTGATGACCATAACCGTCCACATTGGCGCGCCCTTGGAGACAGCAGCGGTGCCCGAAACCTGTATGCAACAAAATCTATCGTGCCCACAGTTTGCGCATTGATGTTTACGCATCGATAGGCAAAAGCAAAACCACTCCATAATTGAAATCCAATTGGTTTCAAGCATAGTTAATCCGAAATAGAAAAATAAATACAACAGGATAATCATCCGTAAGACATTCTCTCTGATAGGCATTCAGTTGTGGAGACCCGGCACCGTAGTCTAAACGTCTCTGCCTTTCAGTGGCACAAATTTCAGGTGGGCTCTACTGTACCAGTTAGCCCCGAGTTGGCTTTACAAAGGGCCCGTTTGTCCACTCTGTTGTGTCAGCAGGCAGCAGCATAGTAGGCGGCTACCCCCAAATTCCGGAGAGGGCTGTCTATAGGGGTTTGAATTCGTCTGTAAATTCCAACTTTTGGCCTCACATTTCTCGGGTATGCAACATCAATATTAACCAACAATAACGGCTTTTTGGCTAAATAATCCAGGCTAGGGGTAAATGGAGAGTTTGAAAGAGAGGGTGTGAAGAATAATGAATCATGTATTCCGCAAATGAATGTACTTGTAATTTCCCTCTAAAAGGATCTTTATAACAATGTTATAATCATTGTTCAATTAAAAATAAGTAGGTTATTTTCTAAATCGTATTTTTCCTAACCTCTAACCGTAACTCCAAACCCTTAAACATAACCCTAAAATAGCCTTTTCCATGGGGGGACTGGTGAAATGTCCCCAAATTATTGTGAGGATTTCTGGTCCCCACAAGGATAGTAAAACAACGCACGCACGTGCACACAAACACAGAGAGAGAGAGAGAGAGAGAGAAAGAGAGAGAGAGAGAGAGCGAGAGAGAGCGGGATAGTTAAAGCCACATTCTGTATGTGAAATTCCAGTCATTGGAATGGATGAGATTATTACTGTCTTGCTTTATCACTAAACATGCTTGATTTAGTAAATTGTGTTGTTCTCATTACATGTCATTCCCCAGGCCCAGATTCGATTTTTTAAAATTGAACCTTTATCTAACTAGGCAACTCAGTTTTATCAACACATTCTTATTTACAATGACGGCCTATGTCTATTGGCTATAGAAATGAAGTAGACCCACTATTTGCATTGCATGCATTTCGCCTTTGCTCTGTTGTTTCCATTTTTGTTAGCGACCCACTCTTTGATTCATGGTGAGCATGTTGTTTTTTGTGCCGTTTGGAGAGTGCAAGTATGTTTTATGTCACTAGAGGAAATGCTGCCACCTAGTGGAACCAGGTGGTTCAGGTCATATGAGCTAGGCCTAGTAGCACTCTCAAAACAGTAGATGTATCCCTAAGGCAATAGAAAACAAAGATAATGGAACAGATAGACTGGAGACTTCTAGTCTTGCATCTGTATTTAGAGGTTGTTACTATTCGATTTTATTGCACCATCATAGGCCCTTATGGCTCTTCGGACCTGAGCAAAGTATTGCCAGTCACTGTTTGGTCAGTTGCTTTTCAGAGGCCATTCATTTTCAAATGGAAGTAAAGTGATGAGAAGCGATGTGAAAGGGGGGGGGGGGGTATTGGGCGATGCAAATAGGGCATGGACAGGGCGGGACTTGGGGATAGATTCCCTTTATGTATAAGACTCGATATCGCAGCGCAAATGACCAATCGAAGCTCACTATAACTTCCAGACCATACTGGATAGGCTGTTGATACCTAGGCTTGCACTACTGGGCATGCTGTCACTTTGCTAGAAACTACATGACGTGCCACTCTGGACAAAGCTGGCATGGCTAGGCAAAGCATCGCTGCCTGTGGATCACAGCTTTGAGAATAAACTTATTTTGGCTTGATGCCTGACAACATGTGCACCACCACCACCCGCGGTCGCTATTGAGTCATTTTGGCTGTCACATGAATCACATGTTGCCTGGGGAGGCTCCAGTCATCACAGTGAGTCTCCAGACAGAGAGACAACAGGCTGCACAAATCTGGGTCATTACTGTGGTGTGTGTGTGCTTGTGCAGCCACATTACCACAGGCAGGGGAGGCGTTGCCACGGAGACTCCTCCACAGCTGTGTGTGCGTGCGTGTGTGCGTGCGTGCGTGTGTGTGAAGGCCACACTTGAGTTGAGAGATTCAAGTCCTCAGCTGCAATGAATCTCCTTGAGAATGGGTGCCTGCTGTGAGCCAACCTGCTGCAGACACAGTGGACCCTACAGAACATGGTTCTGGTGGCACTTGGCTGCAGCATGCTGCTTGCAACACCACCAGAGTTGTGGGTTTGAATCTTGAATAGGGCCACATATACAAGTATAGTACAAGTAGCTTTGCAGCTAATACTCATTTTATTATACAATGTGGATGTGGACATTCCAATGATGTTACATGGAAATCATTTAAGCCCGTCCATATTAATGATACATCTGTGCATCTTCTGACAGACTCACACTGTGTGATTTTAAGAACCCAGCTCTCTTTTGTTATCCAAGCTGGAGAAGGGAAGGGGTGGCTGTTTTGTTGCTCTGCCATCTGCTGGCTGCAAATGGTCAGTAGCAATAAATCGTTACATTTGAGCAGGCTGAAGATATTCATATTACCACAACCATTATTACTGTTACCACTAGTCCTATTATCAATAGGTAGGAATGATGTTCATGGTATATAGTGAATGTGTTCGTATACAGGGATATATAGGGTTCAGTCAAGGCAACATCTCTTACCATCCTGCCTCTTCTCTCTGCAGTAAGTATGCAGTGTTGAGTCATTGGTTTAGTGAGTTGGTATGCATCCCAAATGGCACACTATTCCCTAAATAGTGCCCTTCTTTTTCCAGAGCCCTGTTCAAAAGTAGTGTGCTATGTAGGGAATAGGGTGTCATTTGAGACATGGTTAACCCCAAAGGATGATCATTCTGCCACTGGAGTGAAATTATGTTTATTTTTTTGCGTCAGTTAAGAACAAATTCTTATTTACAATGACAGCCTACTGGGTTAACTGCCTTGTTCAGGGGCAGAACGACAGAGTTTTACCTTGTCAGCTCAGGATTCGATCCAGCAACCTTTCGGTTACTGGCCCAACACTGTAACCACTATGCTACCTGCCACCCCAGTGTAGACTAGACAGATGGAATCCCATTATACACTGGAAGGTAAAACATGTACACAGGGTTATTTTAGAACATGGTTTTCTCACCATGTCTTCTTGAGGGCTCTGTGCCCATCAGGTCTGTTATTGGAGTGTTTTACATGCCCAGGGACCATTGTGGTGACACTGACAGGAAGAATCACCTAACCGAACAGAAAGAAAGGCAAGGGCAACACGTATAAGAGGCCTTCTCAAAGTAAAATTATAATCGCTGAACATGAAGATGGTATTTGTTCTTTAAATAAACAATACAAAAGGATTACAAAAAAATGACAGTACTGCAATTCCTTTATAACTAAAGTCTTAACTGAAAAATACAGCATACAGTGAATTCGGGAAAGTATTCAGACCCCTTGACTTTTTCCACAGTTTGTTATGTTACAGCCTTATTCTAAAATAGATTCAATTGTTTTTTCCCCCTCATCAATCTACACACAATACCCCATAATGACAAAGCAAAAACAGATTTTATAAATTTTTGCTAATTTAACTACAAATTAAAAAAAACTGAAAAATTACATTTACATAAGTATTCAGTCCCTTTACTCAATATTTGTTGAAGCACCTTTAGCAGAGATTATAGCCTTAAGTCTTCTTGGGTATGACGCTACAAGCTTGGCAGACCTCTATTTGGGGAGTTTCTCCCATTTTTCTCTGCAGATCCTCTCAAGCTCTGTCAGGTTGGATGGGGAGCGTCGCTACACAGCTATTTTCAGATCTCTCCAGAGATGTTCGATTGAGTCTGGGCTCTGGCTGGGCCACTCAAGGACATTCAGAGACTTGTCTCAAAGCTATTCCTGCGTTGTCTTGGCTGTATTCTTAGGGTCGTTGTCCTGTTGGAAGGTGAACCTTCGCCCCAGTCTGAGTTGCTGAGAGATCTGGAGAAGGTTTTCAACAAGGAACTTTCTGTACTTTGCTCCGTTCATCTTTCCCTCGATCCTGACTAGTCTCCTGTCCCTTCTGCTGAAAACCATTACGACAGCATGATGCTGCCACCACCATGCTTCACCGTAGGGATGGTGCCAGGTTTCCTCCAGACCTGAAGTTTGGCATTCAGGCCAAAGAGTTCAATCTTGGTTTCATCAGACCAGAGAATCTTGTTTGTCATGGTCTGAGAGTCTTTTAGGTGCCTTTTGGAAAACTCCAAGCGGGCTGTCATGTGCATTTAACTGAGGAGTGGCTTCTGTCTGGCCACTCTACCATAAAGGCCTGATTGGTAGAGTGCTGCAGAGATGGTTGTCCTTCTGGAAGGAACTCTGGAGCTCTGTCAGAGTGACTATTGGGTTCTTGGTCACCTCCCTGGCCAAGGCCCTTCTCCCCCGATTGCTCAGTCTGGCCGGCGGCCAGCTAGGATGAACTCTTGGTAGTTCCGAACTTCTTCCACTTAAGAATGACTGTGTTCTTGGAGACCTTCAATGCGGCAGACATTTTTTGGTACCCTTCCCCAGATCTGTGCCTAAGCACAATCCTGTCTCGGAGCTCTACGGACAATTCCTTCGACCGTATGGCTTGGTTTTTGCTCTGACATGCACTGTCAACTGTGGAACCTTATACAGACAAGTGTCAGCCTTTCCAAATCATGTCCAAACAATTGAATGTACCACATGTGGACTCCAGCTAAGTTGTAGAAACATCTCAAGGACGATCAATGGAAACAGGATGCACCTGAGCTCAATTTTGAGTCTCATAGCAAAGGGTTGGAATACTTATGTAAATAAGGTTTTTTATTTTTAATACATTTGCAAAAATATCTAATAACCTGGTGTCACTTTGGCATTATGGGGTATTGTGTGTAGATTGATGAGGAACCATTTAATTTAATCTATTTTAGAATAAGGCTGTAACGTAACAAAATGTAGAAAAAGTCAAGGGGTCTGAATACTTCCCGAATGCACTGTATAGCCTATGGTATTCTTTCTATAGAGGGTGAGTGAGCAAATCACAATGGTAAGAGCCTATGAAAAGATGCCTATATTTTCGTCTCATAAAAATATCTATAACATGACACTTTCCAAAGTGCCTCCAAGTGCAAACTGATGACTCTATCAATTTATGAACCATAACACAATGACATCCCTCATAGATTACACGTTTCTCTTTAATCCTGCATGTTATTATAATGTTCAGTGGGATAGGCCTGCATTTTAAGAGATGGCTTGGTTTATTCCTCATTTTTCATAATTTTTTACCAGGTTAGTCTCATCGAGATAATAATCAATTTTTCAAAAGAGACCTTAATTAAAATACATCAGGGCTCCCGAGTGGTGCTGTGGTCGAAGGCATTGCATCTCAGTGCCAGAGGTGTGACTACAGACCCTGGATTGATTCCAGGCTGTATCACAACCGGCCATGATTGGGAGTCCCATAGGGCGGCTTACAATTGGCCCAGCGTAGTCCGGGTGAGGGTTTGGCCGGGTTAGGCCATCATTGTAAATAAGAATTTGTTCTTAACTGACTTGCCTAGTTAAATAAAGGCAGAAATGTCTAAATAAGTCTATATGTGCAAGTAGCCTACACTCTGAGAAAAAAATACACTATCTAGAACCTTAAAGGGTTTCCCCATAGGATTCTACATGGAAGCTAAAAGAGTTCTACCTGGAACCAAAAACGGTTCTACCTGGCCAGTTTTTTAACACAAAACAATGCCACAGATGTCTCAAGTTTTGGGGGAGCATGCAATTGGCATGATGACTGCAGGAATGTCCACCAGAGCTGTTGCTAGAGAATTTAATGTTAATTTGCCAACCAAAAGCCACCTCCAATGTCATTTTAGAGAATTTGGCTGTATGTCCAACCATACTCACAACCGCAGATGAGGTATAACCACGCCAGCCCAGGACCTCCATATGTGGCTTCTTCACACATGGGATTACACGTGGGATAGTCTGAGAACAGCCACACTGACAGCTGATGAAACTGACTAGAATTTATGTCTGTAATACAGCCCTTTTGTGGGGGAAAAAACGAATTCTGATTGGTTGGGCTGGCTCCCCAGTGGGTGACTGCGCCCCTACACAGTCATGAGAAATCCATAGATTAGGCCCTAATAAAATGATTTCAATTGACTGATTAAAATCGTTGAAATTGTTGCATTTCTATTTTTGTTCAGTATACATCAATGAAGGGTAATGGACACACTTCTAAACAACATATGTTTAATGTAATGAAAAGGCACTTTAACGCCTGTTGCCTATCCGATAAACTCGACAAAAGATCTCATTTTAGATTAGGCCTTCTTAGACCCCCTAAACCCATAAACGTTAAAGAGATTTTTGTTGTAATCTAGGAATAAGGTATTAGGCTCAAGAGAAATCCTATTTATCCCAGCATTTAAAAAAAGCAGCTGCCCGTGGCAAATGGTGCTTGCATGGAAGTGGGACATTCTTCAAAGGATTGTTTAAATTTGACTACAAACCAATGAACAGAAACTCGTCACACTTATCACCATCGCATAAACGATCTGACAAAAAAATAATTGCGGGTGGATAATCCTATGATGATGTGTCAAAATGAAAGTGGTGCCATTTGGAGGTGCCACTGGCTGTTGTTACACTGCTGTGCACTGTACACAACACGCAAATAGTAATGCAGGCCTAGCGTACCATCCCGTCAAAAATAGTTAATTGTGTTTCTGTCAAATGCGGTGATTGCTTTTGAATAGTGAGCATAAACCATTGTTCTTCTTGTGTGATCACAGATTTCCTCACGGGGTCGCTGCCGACAGTCACATTTTTGTTGCATTACCCAAGGAACAGCCTAACAACCAGTATTTGTTTTACTCTTCTTAATGATACTTTTTTATGATGTGTGTAACGTTTCATTGGGCCATACATTGATTGAATTTATTTCAGATCGACCTATTTGAAAGTGTAGCTTTTGACGTTTCGGTCACCAGCATGCCTAATGGTCTTGCGCAATAAGGGGCTATAAACTCAATTATACATAACAATGTCATTTGTAATTATTTGTGTGCTGAAATTAGTATTTTTTTTATTTTTATAGAAACGTCCTTTTAAGTAACGTCGGAGTTCCAGTTCGCCCACACGAGTCGCCGCTCAACTCAATCATACATCGTGGAGTTGAGTTGAATCGGCTATAAACCCGCAGGTCTAGCGGGCTAATAAATAATCCATAGGCCTAACCGTTCGATTGTTGTCCCGAATTGTTTTGTCGCCAATAGGCCTACGAGTGGCATGTCTCTTACAATATAAAATAGAGGGAATCTAAAAGTCTATTTTGTTTTGCTCTACATCAAGGGTTAAGGTTGCCTGTGATGCCATATGCTGTTGGTGGGGAGGATGGAGGGGAGTGAGTGAGTGAGTGAGAGAGAGAGTGAGTGAGAGAGAGAGAGAGAGAGAGAGAGAGAGAAGGCATCATCAGTTCGCTACGATCGCGGGGGAATCAGAAGCGAAAACAGAACGTGGACACAATGGAGTCTCTAATAGACCGATCGTAACTTGAACCAACCTCTGTGAAACACGGTGAGCAAGGTACGGTAACCAAACCTTAGTAAAGACGTAACGACATTTCCTTTTTTGTTGTTGCTTTTATCTTGCTCGTTTTGTAGAGAAAGAGAACTGTTATTCCGACTGCAGAAGATGCAGGAAGCGACATACAGCCATCATGCAAGCGAGGTGTTCGAGGCCCTTCATTTCCGCAGGGTCCTAATGTTTTTGACAACACGTTGTTTTGACGGACGCTCATAGGCTTTTGTCGGGGATGTTTAATGAAAGTGTATTCCACATGTCCTGTGTAGACATATTTTATGAGCAGTGCCAGCGTTTAGAGCGAACAGACTAAACTAAAGCGCTCCGTAATCCTAACTGTCTGTCTGCCAGGTAGGCTATTCCTCACAACAAAAACCTATCATAACATGACAGTCCATGATGTGTTCATTTTAGATGCTCCGTTGCACATCAGACAAACTTTGCTACATTTTACAGAGTACCTATTTGGGAACTTGTCGTTTCCTGGTACAATGTATCGTACCGTTGTTGGACTGTAGCTGAGAAAATGGCTATTTTGTGTCAATATGACGGAATGGTCTATACGCCGAGAAGATGAGTCACTGACAAAATAGCATGTTCTATGCCTAAAGAACTACGGGTAGATTGTGTTCGTGTTTTGTAGAGGATGACCTTTTGTGCCATCAATTCATATAGGCTGTTGCAATAGGTTATTCCATTCATGGAAATAGCAACGATCAAATGCGGATATCCGGATTCTCTGTCCGATTTCAATTAGGCCTGATGTTGAATAGATTCTCATCATAAGACAGTAGGCATATTTAAATCCAACTGAAATCATACATGACATGTAGGCTACAGCAGTCTGCATAACATAGGCCTATGTGTAGTGGTAGCAGGATACTGTGCTCTCTTTGTAAATCAAATTAGAAAAGTGTTAATATACAATAACAGGAAGCTGGATCAATGCAGTGCTGCTGATTGAAGAATTAAGGCATTGTGGCTGGTATTTGCATAATCCAGCCTGATATGTTTTACATGATTTGCAACAACAATTAGGCATGTTTATTCTATTACATGGTCTGAGTTACAGTATATATACAAAAGTATGTGGAAACCTTTCAAATTAGTGGATTTGGCAATTCACACCCATTGCTGACAGGTGTATACAATCGAGCACACAACCATGCAATTTCCATAGACAAACATTGGCAGTAAAATGGCCTTACTGAAGAGCTCAGTGACTTTCAACTTGGCACTGTCAGTTAGGCAAATTTCTGCCCTGCTAGAGCTGCGCCGGTCAACTGTAGGTGCTGTTATTGTGAAGTGGAAACGTCTAGGAGCAACAACGGCTCAGCCGTGAAGTGGTAGGCCACACAAGCTCACAGATCTAAAGCGCGTAAAAATTGCCTGTCCTTGATTGCAACACTCATTACCGAGTACCAAACTGCCACGTCAGCACAATAACTGTTTGTCAGGAGCTTAATGAAATGGGTTTCCATGGTGGAGCAGCCACACAAGCGTCAGATCACCATGTGCAATTCCAAGCGTCGGCTGGAGTGGTGTAAAGCTTGCTGCCATTGGACTCTGGAGCAGTGGAAACACATTCTCTGGAGTGATGAATCACGTTTCACCATCTGACAGTCCGAGGAATGAATCTGGGTTTGGCGGATGCCAGGAGAACACTACCTGCCCCAATGCATAGTGCCAACTGAAACGTTTGGTGGAGGAGGAATGATGGTCTGGGGCCATCAATGATGGTCTCTATTTTTCATGGTTCGGGCTTTGTTCCAGTGAAAGGTCATCTTAACGCTACAACATACAATTACATTCTAAACGATTCTGTGCTTCCAACTTTATGGCAACAGTTTGGGGAAGGCCCTTTCCAGTTTCAGCATGACAATTGCCCCCATGCACAAAGAGAGGTCCATACAAAAATGTTTTGTCGAGATCACTGTGGAAGAACTTGACTGGCCTGCACAGAGCCCTGACCTCAATCCCATCTAACACCTTTGGTATGAATTGGAACGCCGACTGCGAGACAAGCCTAATCGCCCAACATTAGTGCCCAACTTCACTAATGCTCTTGTGGCTGAACGGAAGCAAGTACCCGCAGCAATGTTCCAACATCTAGTGGAAAGCCTTCCCAGAAGAGTGGAGGCTGTTATATCAGCAAAGGGGGGACCAACTTCATATTAATGCCCATGATTTTGGAATGATATGTTTGACGAGCAGGTGTCCATATACTGTTGGTTAAATAGTGTATTTGAGTAAGCTTAAAGACATTTGGATTTGTATTCCTCTCTCAGCCAGACTCGTGGCTCTGATTGCATGAATGAGGATTATTGTAATACAGTTAACTTTAAAGAGGTGTCTTTCTACTTTGCAGCAGCTTTTGCTGTCGGTGGTGAGACCTGAAATCTTAAGGCAGCTGACAAAAATCCTAGCGATCAAATTATATAATGACTAAGGGACACAGCAAAAGTTGGATTTCTGCCGGGCCTACTCCAATTTGCAATCTGGTGTTATTGTTGTAAACCCTAGACTAGTCATATAATGTATATCTCATATCCTTCACTGCAATTCTCCTTAAGTGTAGGTGAATATATAGGGGATTTTCTGTGCCCCAGACTGTTCCCTATTTACGTCAGAGTAAACTTCCCTCACACCCACGTGTAGCTTTTTATTTTTTCTCTATCTTGCATCTAACTTCCTCCTTTTCAAGCCTCTATCCATCCTTCCCTTCCTCTCTCGTGTGCAGAATTGCTATCTCCCTTTGGTTTTCACTAACCCACTCTCTCTTCCCCACTATCGCTCGATGTGGTCCTTGCATTTGTGTCTGTCTACCCCATGTGCAGGCAGACTCCCTCAGGTGAAATTGAGTGGTTTTGTTTGTTTTTCTCATCCAGGGGGAGGAAGACCGACAGAGGAGCTATGCTGTTACTTCCAAGTCTCAGTGGCTCAGTTTGATTAACCATGATGAAGACTGAACCCCCATCGGCGGGCAGTGCCAGCTCCACCCTCCGGAGCCCGTCCCCCCACAGGAATGCCTACGAGGCGGGCATCCAGGCTCTGAAGCAGGCCCACGACGCTCTGAACAATGCCGCCAATGGGGACGACGCTGCCAAGGATGGCAAGCCACCGCGGCCTACCGGCAGAGGGCGCCGCCAGTACGGCTCTAATGTCCACCGCATCAAGAACATGTTCATGCAAATGCAGTCACCTGGCGACGAGGACGACCCGTCCAAGGCCAATGACCAGGCGGTGCGGCTGTCCCTGCCCAGGGCCAGCAGCCTCAACGAAGATGTGAACCACAGCGCCCTGCTCAAGCTGGGCGCCACGGTCTCCGAGCGTGTCAACCGCTTTGACCCCAAGGGCGGCAAAGTTGGTGGGTCCCGAGGGGCATCAGCAGGGTACTCCAAGCTGCAGGAGACGAGGAAGATCTTTGAGCAGCGCCAGCTGCAGGAGAAGCAGTCGGCCACCAACCGCATCCTGCTCAAGAAGGAGCGTCCGGTTTCGTCCGCTGTCCAGGACAGCCGGCTGGACGTGGTAGTGCGCTTCAACGGCAGCACGGAGTCTCTGGACTGCCTGGATACGGTAGGGGGAGCCGGTGAGGCGGTGTCGCCCACCGTAAGCCAGCTTAGCGCCGTCTTCGAGAAGGGGGACCTGAGGAACAACCTGCACCGGCCCTCCTCCACGTCCCCGTTGCCCTCCCGAGAAGAAAGCCCCACTCCGGTAAAAACAGCAGAATGCCTCAACTCCAAAATCATCGCCAGGAAGGTGCAAGTCTTGCCCCCAGGCAGTCAGGGGGATGGGAGCAGCCAACACTTGGACCAGGAGGGTTCCCCCAGAAGCCCCAGGAACAGAGCAGCTCCCCGAAACGATGACGGCTCCTCAGGAAGTACACAAACAGGGGATAGGACCTCTTCTGCTTCTACCGAAGCCAAGTCTGAGAGGGAGAGAGGGAAGGAAGCCAGGGGCTCAAGTACAGGAGGCGAGCCTAGCAGAGAACCCATACCCAGGGACCAGGAGGACTCCTCCGCACCCGAGGCAGGGAGCCGGCTGGTGCAGGCCGAGGTCCATGCCTCACTGGAAAATGGAGAGGCCCCTGGGGGCCCCAGCGACCTGACAGGGCGCCAGGAGGGAGAGGGGGGACACGGGGAGGAGCCTGGGGAGGGGCCCCAGTGTGAGGGACAGGAAGAGGATGGCCTGGAGGAGGAGTCTCGTAAGGATGATTACTCGGAGGGCGACCTGGTGGACATCAGCGCGTACAGCGGCATCGGAGAGGACTCCGGCGGCAGCCAGCTGGATGAGGATGAGGAGGAGGAAGATGAGCCTTACGAGCCAGAGTCGAGCTGCTCTGAGGTCCCGGGACTGCCTGCCGAGGAGGAAGCACCGCCGGAGAACAGGAAGATCTGCTTTAGCACTGGACCAATAAAGGTGAGTCTGGTTCAGGTGGGTAGAAATGACGAACAGTTTATCAAGAGATGATAAGGGAAGAGACATCAATGCTAGTCTGAAGTGGAGATCAGAAGATGTCTGTAGTGGTAGACCATTATTTCTACCTGTAGGCATAGTACTTGAGTAGTTTTATTATTTGTTTTACAGTAGTATTCAGAAGACTATGCTGTCTGATTAATTTGTGTAGAAGCCATAGTAGTGGTTGGTTGATACTGCCCCATTTTTTTCCCCACATTGGCCTATTTTCTCTACACTGACACAATTGAATGACTTAGCATTTCCTGTATTGGTGAAAACAACTTGTGAAAGCCTGTGCAAAGGTCAGCATCCACATGCTTCCTTCCATCTTCAAATCAAATGTAATTCGTCACATGCTTTGTAAACAGGTGTGTACTAACAGTGAAATGCTTACTTACAGGCTGACTACACCGCTTGCGTCGCAAATAAATGTAGAAATCTATATTATTCAATTATTGCAACATCGCACGCGCCAACGAGCGTCTGCGTTGCCAAGGGCTAAAGTAGAAGTCAGTTCTATTTGTGACGCAGATCATGGTGCAAGTCCTGCCTCTCCCATCCGTTCATTGGTTTATAGAAGCAGATACCCACGTGCCATCTCCTCATTGGTTATATCCATGTGGGTGACTGAAAGACGAACAAGGTCGGTGGCGGCAATGCACCTAATTTATGAAAGTTGCCAATCGCATAAAAAGTCAAGAGAAGAAAAGTTAGCTAGCAACAGCAGGCTAGCTAAATAGGACAAATTAGCTAGCAAGTGCAAGCAAGCTAGCTGAATTGCCATAAATGTTAAATGCTTTTCGACCTGTCCCCAAATTAATATAATTGGTTCAGAGTTTGTTTTGATATTTTAACCTGCGTGTCGTGATCGTGTTTGGTGTGGGGGGACAAAATACATCTATGCACGATGGCGCACGTGCGCAGACAGTTTGGGTTCTGTGTTAGGGGCCCTTTTCAACAATGCAGAGAAAGAAAATAGAGAAATAATAAAGTAACACATATAATAGATACACAATGAGTAACAATAACTTGGCTATATACAGTTGAAGTCGGAAGTTTACATACACCTTAACCAAATACATTTAAACTCGCAACCAAACTAGTAAAAATCACTTGTCTTAGATCAGTTAGGATCACCACTTTATTTTAAGAATGTGTAATGTCAGAATAATACTAGAGCGAATGATTTATTTAACCTTTAAATTGTTAAACTTGGGTCAAATGTTTGGAGTAGCCTTCCACAACCTTCCCACAATAAGTTGGGTGAATTTTGGCCCATTCCTCCTGACCGAGCTGGTGTAACTGAGTCATGTTTGTAGGCCTCCTTGCTCGCACACGCTTTTTCAGTTCTACCCGCCAATTTTCCATAGAATTGAGGTCAGTGCTTTGTTTTGGCCATTCCAATACCTTGACTTTGTTGTCCTTAACTTTGGAAGTATGCTTGGGGTCATTGTCCTTTTGGAAGACCCATTTGCGACCAAGCTTTAACTTCCTGACTGATGTCGAGATGTTGCTTCAATATATCCACATAATATATGTGGATAGAACGGCTGCGTGGTCCCATGGTGTTGTTCCTCCTGCCTTGACACCAGACGGGTTCATCATTCCATAGCTTAATTCCTCTGAGATCTGTATGTTATATCATGGTATCTCAAAAAAGTTGGCCGTAGAAAATTGATTTTTTTAAATTCCTAATGCTGACTGCTGCTCCAATGATATGTAATTTCCTGCCAGGTATAGGCCAGGTGTTCTCATGGGCTTCAGTCTGAACCACAACTACATTGTTTACATAAAATGTAGGTAGGTAGAGATTAGCTCTAGGCATGTTGTCATTATGAAATGTCAGATGGTTATGCCAATGGCCTTTCTCTCCTGTCCCTTGGTGACTTGCCATTAAATGCCACCAGCAGGTAGTGTGGATTTCATCTCCCCACCATGCACAGCATGATAACCAACCGGGCAGCCACCATATCACTGTAACGATATGTTATGTGAGAGGGATTTTCAGTAGCAATTTTTGCCTTTTAAAATATATCTTCACCTCTTCTCAGTCAGTCAGTGTCTGAGATTTCATGATTGTGATTAGGGCACAATAGATTTGCAGCACAGCCTTGTAATCCTGGTAAAGGATTGACTGCTTCGCAGTAGGCCACCCTTAAGCACAGCCGCTTGTGACACGTGTAGTGGCATGCCATGACTTTGCTGTCACAGCAAGCAGTATCCCTTTATTCCTCAGTGGAGGAGGATAGAGCGCTATCATATAGGCTAGTCCATCCGTGTAGAGTGGAAGGTTTGATTTTGTTAAGTCTACTAGACCACCTATCTCTGCATAGCCATTGCTGTTGCCCTTTTGAATGTTACACTGAATTGATCTGATCTGTGCAAGAACAGATGATGACAGTTCAGCATCTTAATAAGTGTCCTTTCTGACCTATCGACCCTGTTATGATGTTACGGCTTTAACTCAACCAAGGGTGTGGCTTAACCATGACACATTTACTGCACCTGGGAGTTCATTCTGCGGTCAGCTTCCATTGTTGATAAACTGTGCTGGTAATGAGTGTCTTGTTTTGTCTGCAGTAGTGCCTGATGTACCATGGGTGACTGACTGACTCCCTCTCTTAGCCAAGGTGAGGGCACTCCGTGAAGGGAATGAATTTCAGTTAGGCGTTCAGCAGTCCATGGGGATGACTTGTTGAATCGCCCGTGTTGTCCTTTTTGCATAGATAAGGACAGAACAGGCAGGTCCATTCTCCTCTCAGTCAGCTCCAGAGTTTCTGGGTCACTGAAGGTCTGCATCCCAAATTGCACCATATTCTCTAGATAGTGCACTGACCTGGTCAAAAGTAGTGCACTATAACAAATTAAATTCAGACATTGGCCTCATTACGGAAAAAAATGCCATCATTGATGCATTTAATCATCATTTGATTTCAGCGGGTATCGCTTTGAAATAACTACTTGTAAGCCTATTCACAATGATATTGGGCTGGATGCTGATTGGGGAAACTTGCTGAATGATCAGAGAAATTATAGTCAAAGCTTTTCTTTTAGGCTATTTACAGAAAAGAAAGTCCTGGATGCTTTTCTAGCAATAGACAACAAGAAATCCACAGGGGCCGACCAATTGGAACCTGGGCTGCTTAAGTGTGCAGCGCCCATCATTGTTGGCTCAAACCCACTTTTAAATTGTATTTTTATTGTTGTCAAGAAATATTCCAAAAGTATGGAAATCAGCTCTTGTTCTGCCACTCCATAAGGGCGGGGATAGTAGTGATCTTAATCATTATTGCCCCATTTCAAGGCTTCCTTGTCTAGTTAAGATTCTTGAATCCTTGGTAAATGTACAACTTTGCTATTTTTTTTAACTGAGAAATGTATTTACGAATTGTAGTACTATTACAGCAACCATATTAGTTAATGATATTCTCAATGCTTCAGACACTAAAATTAAATGTGCTGCTTTGTTTGTGGACCTGCCCAAATATTTTGATACTGTTGATCATGCTAATTTATTGAATAAGTTGTCCTCAATAGGCCTGAGCTCTGACGCCTGTTCATGGTTTCATGATTATCTTAGTGACAGAACTCAGGCTATCGTGATTAATGGGACTAAGTCTGAATTTCTTGATGTACATAAAGGTGTACCACAGGGGTCCATTTTGGGACCTGTTCTCTTCACTATTTATATAAACACCATTGGTCAATCTGTACTTAAAAAAAAAAACGTAATCTATATGCGGATGATACTATATTATCTGTGCTGTTGATCTGGCATTTTCAAAACTACAGTCAGATTTTATAGCTATGATTGAAAACTTAATATGGCCAAACTAAATACATGTTGTTTTTAATCTGAAACATTCTTACGAGAGTTTAACTACATGTTCCCTCGTTAGATGGTTCTCCAATCGAATGTGTTCCCGCATTTCGATTGATATGGATTTGACTTTTTTTTTTAAACATATAGATGAGCTGGTTAAGAAGATGAGATTTAAAGTTGTCTTTTTTTACAGAAACAGATTGTGCCTTTCTCTAAACTGTAGGAGGCAGATTATTTAGTCAACCTTTTTTATCTGTTCTTGATTATGGTGATATTATTTATCAAAGTTCAGCTGCTACTACTCTTAACCTGTTCAGGCCTGCCTTTGCTTTTTCTTCTCAGTGGTTGATTTATTTAGATTTTTCAGACTGATATGGCATTCATACCTCAATGACAGTGAAAGCACTGTAATATGACATGCAAACTTAATATATGCTCCATCTCTTCCTCTAAGCAGGCAAGCTGTCACTCTTATCAGACACAATTTTTACTTTCCATGGTGGAGAGCTGAGAATAAACACCAAGTCCCTCTGCATTTAGGGCATGCTAGCCCCTGCACTTTCTCTTTCTCCCTGTTTGTCTGTGTCAGCTGGCTGGCAGTACATTCCTTCAGTCCCCTATGTTATACCACCCTGCATCCCACTGCTGGCTTGCCTCTGAAACTAAGCAGGGTTGGTCCCTGTCAGTCCCTGGATGGGAGACCAGATGCTGCTGGAAGTGGGCCAGAGGACCAGTAGAGGGCACTTTTTCCTTTGGTCTAAATAAATATCCCAATGCCCCAGGGCAGTGATTGGGGACATTGCCCTGTGTAGGGTGCTGTTTTTCACAGCGGACGTTAAACAGTCTTGACTCTCTGTGGTCACTAAATATCGTATGGCACTTATCGTAAGAGTAGGTGTGTTAGCCCTGGTGTCCTGGCTAAATTCCCAATCTGACCCTCATACCATCATGGCCACCGAATCATCCCCAGCTTCCAATTGGCTCATTCATCCCCCTCTCCCCTGTAACTATTCCCCAGGTCGTTGCTGTAAATGAAAATGTGTTCTCAGTCAATTTACCTTGTAAAATAATTTGCCCAATCTCAGATCAGTGAGAGTCTGGTACATGCATAAACTGACAGCTCTGTGAGTTGGTCCAAACTGTGTGTTTATATGCGCACACATGTTCATTGTGTACATGCTGTCATGACGTTGACCTGGGGGTAGGTTTATGACAGTCATAAATACCTCTCCCCCCCCCCCCCCCCCCCCTTTTCCTCTCTACCCTACTGAGGTTACATTTGCAAACCCCTTGGTTAACATAGATTCTGGGAACATCAGAAGGTGGGGGGAAATTAACTATATTCTGGTAATCCGACCAATTGAACATATGCGGTGGTACTTAATGAATATGATGTCAGTTCGGTTGTCATCTGAGACATTCTCATCAATGATAAGATGACATAAACTCCACAGTGGAAAATCAACACATCAGAGTTCTCGGATTCACATGGAATTGTTGTTCAATTTAAATGTTTGAATATGAAATTATTCGTGATGGGATGAAATGTGATTTTAGCTTCTAAAATATGATAATTGGGTTTTCATAAGGTTAGGGCTCTGCTCAATCAGTGGCCCGCCCCTGAGAAGAGTCATGGGTTATAAAACTTTTCAGACACACCCTTCTCGCTCCACCATATAAAGCCTTGACGAAAATGTAACCTCCTGTTCCAAGGATGTGAGGACGACGGTCCGATGTCAGAATGCTTCAGATAATAACTACAGAACGAAGCCAACATCAGCGTGAGCTTTGGTTGCGAATGGTATGAACTTTGAACTCATATTCACTAATGAAGTGATACCTCCTAGCCGTTGAGCTAGCAACAGCAGCTGCAAATGAGGGTTAGGAAGGAACAGACAAGAGTATCCCGTCTATCACACAACGACGTTACTACAACGTATCCAATTGACCACCAGAGACATTCTTCAAAGGACTCGGTTTGGCAACACGGCCTTCCATCTACCACCAACCTACTGAAGCGCAGCTCAGAGTAAATATTTATTGCATTTTCCTTTTCCAAATGGGTGGTAATTTAGAATGCATAAGGTACTGTATTTACGATAGCACAGTCTTCCCGCTCTTTCACTCAAACCCAGCCCTTTTCTTTTGTGTAACCAGCTGTCTTATCTGTTCCGCCCTCTAGGGACGTTTTCCTTTATGACGTAATTTGTAATCAAGTTATATAATTCATTATTTGTAAATGTAATTCTGTGTGATTAGTTAGTATAGCATGTCATATCACTTAATCCGGCATAGCCAAAGACATGACAATGCCTATTCAAGTGTGGTTGAGTATTTGTATGTGGATGAGAGGGTTTGTTTCTGTCCATCCTTGCATGTGTGATTTGTGAGAGAGTGACCCTGTTAAGTTTTTCCTGATCCCAGACAGACTTGGGCGGCCCCTCCTTATCCTCTCAAAGGGAGGAAGCAGTAGAGAGGGAAGGTGGGGGCAGTTTAGGGTGAAGTTGGGGACATGACTGTGGGGACGCAACCTTATCCAATTCCGAGGTGCATATTGAAGATATTGGAAGAACTGTCCACGTACTATTCATCAGCCAACAAGATGAGTAGGCCTAACAAACAGCAAAAGCACTAGCCTATGTCAATCTACTAACCCCCTAGTAAAAAAGTGTATCTATTCTGTGCGAGAAAGAAGTATTCCAAACATAGTCTGGGACAGTTGTGGGATGGGATAGATTGCAGATTAATACAACCACTAGCATAAAAAAGCTATTTCTTTACATTATAAGCGCAGCAATGCGCACGTGGCAGTAGGCTATAAGCGCAAATGTTCCATTTATTTATTTTATTTAACTAGGCAAGTCAGTTAAGAACAAATTCTTATTTTCAATGACGGCCTAGGAACAGTGGGTTAACTGCCTGTTCAGGGGCAGAACGACAGATTGTTTGAACTTGCAACTAGTCCAACACTCTAACCACTAGGCTACTCTGCCGCCCCATTAGTGGGGAAAACACCATTCTCAAACGTGACCACAAATGTGATTATGCATGTTATGCTTTAATTATAAAGGTGCGTTTTTATGGTGAGAATTATCTTCCCCAAACTTGAAAAACCTGTGCTATTTATGTATGTATGCCAGTTAGGCTCTAAACCCATTGTAAAGCTGATTTAATGTACTTAATTTTAAGAAGTTATTTGGCTACTTTAGTTGTGATACAAACCTAATCAAAACATATAGGCCTATAGGCTAGGCTACATGAGGTGTGCAACAATGATTTGAAAAAGTTGCAAAAAAAAGACGTGTTTCTTGCCTTACAGCAAACTGGGCATCATTCACAGGTGATAATATATAATTCGCAAGTGATAGGCTAATATTGTCACCCATCAGACTGTTCTTGATTTAATCTTGTCTTTACATATACTATATAAAATATGTGTGAAACCTTTCGGGAATGGGCAGAGGGAAAAAAATGCATGTCATCAAAATAGCAAATGGAGGGCGCTTTTCCTGTGGTTCCTTTTCATGCCAGCCAGGTAGGTTATACTCCTGTTGTAAAGAGAAGATATGTGCTTAATATTAGGAAAGTTGAGAAATAAATATATTAGGCCTAGCATATAGAAAGCTGATGGGATCCTCCTATTTTTAGTAGAGGCCATCACTCTGTTTTCTCACGCAATTGCATAGCCAATAGAAATGTTCCGCAACAAGAGCTCATGAAGTGATTATTAGATTTTCGATTACATTAGCATTGATATCAGAGTGATTAGAGGGACAATAGAGTACTGAGTACCAGGCAGTTAGTGAGTTTTGTAGGCTACTAGTGTCTGCAGGGATCTGAACCTGTCTTGTAACCAACCGGTCAATGTCTAACCTTCCTCACATTGAATAAAATTGGCTGCCATCTGTAGTATTACAAGCTGACATCCTTCAATACATCTAGTAGATTATTCGTGTCCAACTAACCCCCAGCTACTGTGATTGCGTAAGTAACAATACTGTTTTTGATGCATCTTTTAATTTAAAAAAATTCTTTAACCTTTTGTTAACTAGGCAAGTCAGTTAATGAGAACAAATTCTTATTTACAATGACGGCCTACTGGCCAAACCCGGATGTCTCTGGGCAAATTGTGTGCCGCCCTATGGGATTTCCAATCACGGCCAGTTGTGATACAGCCTGGAATCGAACCAGGATGTCTGTAGTGATGTCTCAAGCACTGAGATGCAGTGCTTTAGTCCACTGCACCACTCGGGAGCCCTAGGGCTGGGTGGGGGGGGGTATGTCGCCTCGGTTGGTAGATCTAGCACATGCATTCCAAAGGAAATGACTTATTTGAACAAATGACCTTCTCATCAACATCTATCCATAGCATCGGGGTATAAGCGGTATATAGTCCCATAACCTGGTCCATTGTCTTGTACAGTGCCACAGTCTAAGTAGTGAAACAGATTAGCGGAACGCCCTAGTGTTTATAAATAGAGGTCTACCGCTCTGAACGTTCCCATAATCCACTGCTTGATTCTTAGAGCCTCTGTACTGCCGTGCGGGGTTATTTAAAGACGTCTCCCTGTGTCAGGATGCTAGGGTGGCGCTGCAGGGGGGCAGGTCTGGAGGCCACTTAGGTTAGGTGGACATACTGTACCATAGACGTCACGCTGCCGTAACGTGGATCTTTTCTTCTGTTTCTCTCCCCGTTACACAGAGGCCCTTATCTTTCCGATGCAGACTGTGCTCTTCAGTCAGCAGCCTTTCTGTTCACATTTTGATCGTTATCAGTAAAAGTTCCATCATTCCATGACGGGTCTTTATAGTCTTAAACGGGCAGCCTTGGTTAAAATGTTGCCTAAGGCTTAGGAGGGGGGAGGGCGTCAATAGTGTCAGTAGGCAGGAAGTCTTAACGTCTCCAGTTGCGGTCCCCTCGTCACCACCTGATGATGACACCGATAATGTCATTTGTATAAGAATGTCAAAAGGGTGAACCTCTCGTGACTCATTGTTTGGGTTAAGCTAGTTAGTAGCCTATAAGACCAGTCACCAGACAGGACCAATGTACTGAAGTTCACTCCAAATAACACAAACCTAGCTGTAAGTTGTTGTAACATTTCAACTTAAAACATGTTTTTCATTTTTTTTTTGCACTGCATGGATCACCGGTGCGGTTGAATACAGCAGTGCTGTGTGGTGCACTCAAAATGTACTGTAGGTGATTAGCCAGCGTAGGCTACTGCCCAAACGTTGCTCTGATAGGCCAACATGTTTCTCCTTAGCATGGTGTTTTGTTGCAGTTTTTTTTTTTGGGGGGGTATTCATTGTAAAGCTTTAAAAACCGAAGCCAGACTGCAACAGAACCTTAGCTAGGACTGTGATGTGTCTACACTTTCCCTCCACTGCGAGCGGTAAATGTGACACACGATAGCAGCGCAATTGACGTTGAATTCACCGATGCCCGCGCAATCAGGCTGTTATTTCATAAAGTAGATAACTCATTTATACTTGCTTGTGTGTCCTGTTGTAATTCATACTCCCGTGTAAATCCTTTATCTTCAAACTTTTTGACAACCAAGATGACATTTTCTGTAGGCATGGACATTTAGCGACAACAACTTTTAAACATTTCGGTCTGGTAGAAGATTTGGTCAGTGCCGTTAGTGATGATATGATACTGGCTCGTGTGTGTGTGTGGCAATGAACTGCTGTTTGGCGTTCAGCACGTTGGCGGTGACTTGTACTGCGGCGCAACGCGGGCCGTATTGAAGCGGCCCAAAATGAATTGACAACTTATATCATTGCGCGGGACAAATCGTAATGTGTCACTGGCCGGATCCTGTCCACAGGCCTCGAGTTTGACACATGGAGAATCCATTTAGACCACATGTCTGTGGGTGGACTGTGTGATGGCGTTGAATGGTGAGCTGTGTGTTTTTTGTGTCAGTGAGTTTGGAGAAACTGGGTGTATATTATTAAAGAGGAGGAGGAGAACAATACCAATGGCATGTCTGAGCAGCACAGCAGACCTCCCTCTCTTTCCCTCCCTCGCCTCAGTCTGCCATTTATTTAAATATTATTTATTTTAAATTTATTTAAAAAATCTGTCTCTTTCTTTCTCCCAAATCTTCAACAGGAAATAGGCTATGCCGTGAGTCCCATTGTGCCAGTTCACACCTCAGAATTACAGCATAGCTTTTTCATTCTTTGTTTCCACAGTGTGTGGTATTTTTGGTTTTGAAAACAACTTCACATTACCTACAGATTGTGCCACAACAGACATTTTGTGCCGCCGTCTGACGTGTTTGCTCTCTTGCCGACAGCGGTTTGCATCCAAAAGGCAGGAGTTATTAGCAGAATTCTTGAGGACTGCTTCTGAGTTCCGAGTAGAACCTCCAAGAACAGGAACAGGACAGAGAGCATGTTCCATTTCTTCCAATTGTATTGCTCACAAACAGCATGTTATTATTCTCCACTGTCCAGGCTGGTTTTTCTTTAACTCTTTCTATGCCACTTCTAGACAATATTACTCATACTGAACAGTTACTGTATTACCAATGGCCTTAACTCAATTTAAACAGATGCTTTTGTATTTGTTCTTGTTCATTAACCTAACCTTGGGAGTCTCTCTACCAGAACACTGTTAGCAGGCTGTCTGTGTGAATGATAGCTCCTAATGATCCTAATTATCTGCGAACCTCATTCCATCTCTCCGATACTTTTTTAATTGCCTGCTCTTCAGAATTGGGGGGTCAGTGGAAGCTTTGGAACAAATGAGGATATAGCATGACTTCAACGTTAGCCGTAAAAGCCAATGTAATTCGACACAGGTGTGAGTCTACTGTTTGTTTCTGCCCACTGGAAAACCACTGGTTTGTGACGCTCCTCATCCACAGTTACTGTATCGTCTTTGTCTCGTGCCTTCATGTTAGAGAGAGCCTACTCCTCTGTGGACGCTCATGCCTGACTAGAACCTGAACTGAAACGCGCTTCGAATGAGGGAGGAAGAATGTTATTCCTGGCCATGAGGCGGCCATCTTGGTAGTCATGTAGGCCTATGTGACATGCTCCATTATGGAAGTAGAGGCATTCTTACTGTACAAGACACAACCTCACAAATGCTCTAACTTCAGCGATGTACTGTATTGTACCCCCAGTCAGTGTATGGGGCCAAATGAACTGGTCTTGGCTGTGCTTCAGCACTCCATGTGATGATTTAACATCCTACTTCTCCCAGGATTTATTCCGCTGCTGACTGTAATGGCACAGTAACTCGCCTGATTTAAAGCGGCGATTTTATTGAATATGGTGTTATGAAATATTGACTTGGGCTTGGTTAAATCACAACCCGAAACAGGTTAGGCATTGACAGCAAGCAGACTCTGTTTTTCCCCTCAGGACTTATTCTGCAGTTCTACGTAGGCCTACTCCGATCTCTTCTACCTCCAGCATGTTCCCCACAAAACAAATCTACTTTCAGGTGCTGTCACAGCCTGACACAAAGCCAGGTCACAGGGAAACATTGTCAAGCGCACACAGCTTTTGTACATGTATCATGGGCAGTGGGTAGCCCAGCTGCTAAGGACTTGGACCTTTCGGTGGCCGGATTGAACCCTGGGCCGAGCAGTGCAAAAATGTGGGAACTGTTCGTGCCACTGGAGGGCTGCTGGGTTCAACACATGTTAAAAGACATCGCCCTACCGTTAGGCCCCTTGAGTGAGGCTCTTAACATGCTCTCCATCCAGGTGTGCTGATCCTGTGCTTTTAGGAAACAAAATGATAGCGTGTGTCTGAGTGCCTTGCCGTCGGGGTGAGATCGGAACAGCATTTAACCGTATGCCTGTGGACCTTCAATCCCAGGCTGTGTTTTGTTTTATAGCCCCAAGTATAGGCAGTGTCTTAAGCACTGACTGCCATAAGCCACGACTTGTTTTATCTTCATTTGAGCAACGTCCATAGTGATCTCTTCTCAGTGTTTTCTCCCAGTTGGCGGAGTCTGACATTTAGAGGAGGAGGATGGTGAGAGTGGATTGTTTGTGCCACATCGATTTAAGAGGCTGGAGTGTCATTTTGGGCGTTGCAGGGTCTGAATTGAGCTGGGATGTAAGTTAGTAACCCTTTACATCCCTGTCATCACAAGGTTACAATGAAACAATTGTGTAATAATGATTAATAGACTACCCAGTGCCTCTTGGCTCTCATTGTAGCAAAAATAGTAATTCCCCGTAAAAACATTTCCTATAATTTCTCCTTAAAATAGTTCGCCTTCAGGCCTCCCGAGTGACTCAGTGGTGTAAGGCACTGCATCGCAATGCTAGCTGTGCCACTAGAGATTCTGGGTTCGAGTCCAGGAGGGCCATGGGGGGGATATCCTTGTCTCATCGCGCACTAGCGACTCCTGTGGCAGGCCGGGTGCAGTCGCCAGGTGTACAGTGTTTCCTCCGACACCTTGGTGCGGCTGGCTTCGGGGTTGGATGGGCATTGTGTCAAGAAGCAGTGCTGCTTGGTTGGGTTGTGTTGCGGAGGACACATGGCTCTCGACCTTCGCCTCTCCCGAGTCCGTACGGGAGTTGCAGCGATGAGACAAGTCTGTAACTACTACCAATTGGATACCACAAAATTGGGGAGAAAAAAAGTGAAAAGAAAATAAACATTTTAAAAAGAAAAAATCCTTCATCAAACCTTTATCTAGCAGCTTTCTCATGTGATTTGGCTTACGTTCACTCAAGTGACCCATGAAAGCACCTAGCCCTTGTGTAACGCATTCAACTTGAACCTCATACTTGCCATGCCGTGGCACGACGTGAAGCTAGCCACATTACTGCTACATCTCTATTTGATAACAGCAACGCTTACTAGTATATACAGGGAAGGGTGGCCATGTTGGAATCTGAGATTCAGAAATATACAATGAACCAAGATCAACAAGATGGTACACTTTGCAAGTGTAGATCAATAACCAAACTTTGTGTTATGGTGGTCTTTAAATAAACAACCTATTGTAGTTTGATGACCATGTGAACACGGTAAATCAAGCCATCAGTCTCAGGGAAGGCTTTGACCTTATTAATGGTTGTTGACGTGATTGTTGCCCAGGCAACTCCAATCGCTGCTCTGTTTCAGGATCAGATTTCTACCAAAGGCCATGACCATTATGCGCTAACAAGCAAAACAAATCTCTGCAAATGAATCTACTTAAATGACATTTTACACTGAATGTTAATCATTGTTTTGTTCTCTTTCTCTCTCTCTCCTGGAGAATGGCTTTCCCCTGTCACTCTCTAAACTGTGGCAACCTTCATTTTCATTTGTTTCTATTTCTATCTCGCTTTCCTACTCACACATTTATATTAAGAATTTTCTGTCTGTGGCGCAATCATGGCTTTTTCTTCCTCTCCCCTGTACATACGTACCTTCTTTCTGACACCATATTTACCTGTCTGTCTGCTAGGCTGTCTGACACAACACATTCAATGCATTCCTGCACAATACCCCCGTGTTTAATCTGCCTCTTTACCAAGATATCAACACCAATGTCATCTAAAGCAGGACTTACTTATGGCTCACACTTTTTCTTTTTTTTTCCCCCCTCAAAGCAACACGCAGGGTTGCCAGTACTGGACCTTTTCAATCCACAATTTCTAAAGCACTTGGGTTTGATTTAGCCTAGTTCTTATAGAGGCTGTCCAAGGAAGGTTACAGTAGGGGGACAACTGGCAACCCCCTCACTAGTTATGACTCACACCCTGGTCTCCGTCTCAACATGCTCCAGAAACTTGATTCAATCCTGCTGCTTTCATTCATTCTGTGTTTTTCTAATGCTCTCTTTATTTTGCTCTCTTTTTTTGTCCTTTCGTTCTAGCTCTTTACCTGGCTCTGACTGACTGCTTTCTCTCTTTCTTTATCGTGTGTGTGTGTGTCTTTCTTTCTTTCTTACTCTTCCTCCCTCTTGAGTCAATTCAAAAGCCATTTATTTTCTAGGGGAATTTTGAATTTCTATCCACACCATGAATTGAAATGGAATGGAGCCCAACCCTGAACGATACCATATAGTCATTACACTCCAATGTCACAGTTCATAAGAATCCAGTTTAATCGCTGCACCTGCAAACATTGCATTGTGAGGGAGGCCTTTTGGAGGCTTTTTAGTCCTTTTGGATACACGCTTAGCTAATGACTTTCTCAGACACACAAAGAAGCTAGGCTAGAGCCTGCTGTTATTGTTATTGTGTTTTCTCCTCGACATGTTTTTCCTGGTGTTTGGGAGAGACGCCTAGAAGGGCACTTGCAAGTGTGAACTGCGCCAGCCAGGAAAAGGAGGGAAAGGCGAGGAAGGATGGTGGAGTGGAAAGAGGAGGAAGAGAGGGAGGGCAACGGAGAGAATATAGAGTGCAATTAACGGTGGATTAGTTTTGGTGGGATGGAAGGAGGGAGAAGGGGGAGAAAGAGCGGGGGGGGGGGTTGATTCAGGATGTCTCTCCCAGACTGCAAAGTCTAATGAAGTGCGTACTCACTCGCGCACATAGCCAATCAATTTCTCCCTCTCTCTTTTAATTCCATCCGTCTCTCAGACAGTTGATCACTTTATCTGAACCCCTGAAACATGTTTCTCTCTCTCTCCAGCCTCTCTCAGCCCTCATCAGCTCCCCTCCATAGATCAACTGTGGTGGAGAGGCTTTGTTGTGGTGGTGTGGCAGCCTGGAACTCCCACAGCCTCCGTTTTTAGAATGCGATTATTATTGGTCTTCAAGCTGTCTGCGCTGTCTGCTCTCGCCTGTCACTACAACTACTCTGCTCTTTCCGTCACGATGTAGCTACGGATTAGCCGGTACTGCTGTTGATCACTTTATGCTCACGTTAATTATTTATGCGACCTCGCAAATCTAGGCCTATATAGTGCATCCCTTTTAACTAGGACTTTTAGGTTGAGATTTCTGTCTCAAGTCTGGTATTTTTTGTTGTCGAGGCAGGGTCTTTTTTAAATATCTAAACTAGAATCAATTCCATCCCTGTTGAACCCCACTTTTTTTTGTAGTTGTTTTAATGTGTTTCTTCCTATTTGGTATGCCCTTAGTGAAGGGAGCCTTAGGATATTGCAGACTAAACCATGATTGTATTTGTCGCTGCTGGGGCTTCTATTGAAGTTTTAAAGGGAACAGTAATATTATTTTATAAACATTTGAAACGTTCCTTTAAAAGTGTTCCCGACACCTCTTGGTGGTATGCAAACAAAACTTAAGGAGAGTTGCTTGTTTGGTCTATGGGCTCACAGTAAAATCTCAAGTTTCCGATGCATCTAGTGGTGACCGACTCTCGTTCTTACGCAACCCTCTTAATTCAGCTTCCCTGCACTTCGATCTCCACTCTTGTGTTAGACATTTTGGGGGCCATACTGTATGTGACACATGTGTAATGGTCACCGCGAGAAGGGACTCATTCTAGCTGATGCCCATTTACAATGGATGGCTGTCATGTCATGGCTTACAGCAGGCTGTCCCTGCTCACTGCTAACGGATCACCTTGTAGATGAACACTGAATACGCATCAAGCCTATTGTTGAGCGTCTGATTTCTGCAGGTCTAGTTTCCTAGGCCATAATCTCTCAAAAGCCTATGTACACTAAATGTAACTACGACGTGATGAAAATGCTCCTGCACAAGTAATCAGGTCTATAAAAACATGTTACGTCCTCCCATCCATCCTCCCACTGCCCTGGCAGCTCTGTTGCTTTTAATGGTTCTGCCGTTTCCTTCCAGTTTCTCAGAAACAAGGAACACTAGTTAAACAAAAATGTTCTCTGGAAGTCAGCTAGCTAGACATGACAGCCCGTTGTTGTGCTGTGATTCCGATGTCGGTGTCCCAAATAGCACCCTATTCCCTGTATAGTGCACTACTTTTGGCCAGAGCCCTCATGGGCCAGTGTGGAAAATAGTGTTGACGGTGTGGAAACGATCAATAACCAGTCGAAAAAGTGTCTATCAATAAAAAGTGAAAAAATAAGTGTTTGTTGTGAACTTTTAGAAGTGAGATTTTCACAGGGGTGGTTACTGTAACCATTTGTTACTAGTATCACCTTGTTACAGATTGGGACGACACAACGGCCATTTCAAAAGCCAATCCAACAGGAACCTGTCGACGGCAAGGTCTAATCACATGACTTGTGAGGGCCGAGGTCATGAAAGACTTAGCAATATGAACTTGTTTACGAGAGCCGAGGGCAGGCAGGAAACAGCAGTTAGAGCTGAAGAGAGAGAGAGAGCTGTGTTCGTGTTGCACCAGTGACGCACAGCTGAGTTTTACAGTCACTTAGCTAGCTGAGCTACAAGAGGCCCGGGAGGAGGAGGAAGTGCACTGAAACCAAGGTGTTTCGGTTTTCGCATCAGGCAGCGTAAAACGTAGATGTATAAGTAATAGCTTGGGTATTACCGCAACCAAAGTGTGATAATTGTTTCCGTGTAGAAATAGCTCATTGACTCGCCTCAGAGAGAGAGAGAGAGAATGAGGGTCTTTTCTGCTAATACTACATTTCTGTGTCAATTTTCAAATTCAGTGCCCTGCTGTCTCTTCTTCAGACAATGTCGATCTGATCTGACATGTTTGGTGCTTCGTTCATACTTCCTGATTTGTGTGGCAGTTGCGAAGTCCGTTCTACAAATGCTACAAATGTGTTACACTAAAAGTGAATTATGTTAAAGTGAGCCTAGCTGACTTTCGCCTCATGCTTTTGACATTACTCTAGATGTGTTTAAAAAATAAAATTATACCCAGTAGCAGATATATAGTGGATGTGCGCTCCACACACACTCCATTGTGACGTGTAAAGTCTGTGCCATAGCAATGATCCCCAGTGGCATCGGTAGACTGAAACCTATTTCCCTGGCATTTAGTGTCTGTGTAACACTTTTAAGGCAGCTTCTGCCTGGCGAAGGGCTTATCCTGACGACGTTGTGACCGTTTGGCCCCCAAAATGGCTGCCGTCAGTGAGGAATGTCACTCTGGCTCAGTCGCCTCCAGGGCTGTTTTTGCTCTCGCACGTTGTGGCTAAAAGACCCAGAGGAGGAGAAATAAGAGGAGAGGAGACCATGAAGAGACCCTTTTAAGACGAGCTTTAATCGTGTGTCCTACTTTTCTACCTTCTATCACGTTCATAATTTCCACAAATTACCTCTTCTCCGATGACAGCCAAGCTTTGCCGTTTTAGTTTTGAGCTCTCTTATGCTAACTATTTAGATGCACCCAGACTTTGAATAGACTTTTGCGGTTCTTCTGGTTGTTGTGTTCTTGTTTTTTTTTCTCTGCAGGATGGTCCCCGAGGGTTGTTTGGTCTCGGAGAGGAAGTACTAATGCCACTGCCACAAAGGCTATTTTCCTCTCCTACTCCTCCTCCGCGTGGGAGAAAATGGCGTCTGTCTTTGGCTGGAAACACAGGGAGTTGGTTGTGAAGAGAGGCACTCCGGGTCAGGCTGAGGTGGAAAGAGACAGAAAACGAAAGAGCTCTTTTCTGTCTCTCTCTCTCTCTTCACATCCCTTTGATAGTCCTCCACTGGCTAGAAGCCTGTGGAACTGTTAGAAAGAGAGAGAGAGATAGTGTGAGGGAGAGAGCGAGCACACTGCCATCTCTGTTCTCTTTCACTCTCTCTCCTTCACTTTTTTTTTTTGCTCATGAGATTTGTGCCTCTCCCTGCCCTCTCTGCCACTCTCTCTCCCACTGTGCCTCTTTCTCACTTTTCCTCCCCTCATCTCCTTTTCTTTCTTTCTTTCTTTCTTTCTTTCTTTCTTTCTTTCTTTCTTTCTTTCTTTCTTTCTTTCTTTCTTTCTTTCTTTCTTTCTTTCTTTCTTTCTTTCTTTCTTTCTTTCTTTCTTTCTTTCTTTCTTTCTTTCTTTCTTTCTTTCTTTCTTTCTTTCTTTCTTTCTTTCTTTCTTTCTTTCTTTCTTTCTTTCTTTCTTTCTTTCTTTCTTTCTTTCTTTGCTGTCTCTCTGTCAACCTCCCTAGTTCTCTGTCAGTTAGTACCACTGTCTCCCCTCCTCGCTTGATCACCCCCCTCTCTCTCTCTCTCCCTCGACACTCCTTTTTACTAAGTCCTCCTCTAACTTGTCCTCACTTAATATCTCTCTCTCTCCTGCATCCACCTCACTGCGTATCCATTCAAAGCAACCATTTGAAATAAAAAGTCTCATTGGAATCGCTGCCACCCTGCCTCTGGGTGTCAAACTCATCAAGCCCAGAAAGCCGACTCACTACTCCTGCATTATGTATGCGTTGTTGTGTATGCCTGGTGGGTCATGTTTTTTTTTTCATGTGTTGGTAATTTTGTTTCCGATCCACAGGGTACAGGAGGGACCATTTTTTTGCCACTAAGCGGGTCTGTGTGCGCTAGGTTAACTGTTTTCTAAATGGGATTCCTGGAGCTAAACATTTATCCACCAGCTGGGTGGTTGTGGAGGGGGAGAGGAAGGAGGGATGGGGGAGGGAAGTAGAGATGCAGTGGTTTTGGGAGAGATCATGATTGTTTTGTTGTAACTGATGCTTTTGGGTGGGTCTTTCTCTCGCTCACTGGCATTTTAGTAGTTCAGTTAAAGTAGCTGTATGTTTTCTAGTAGCGGTAGGCTAGAAGCACTGGCAGTTGTCTCACTAACATGATAGTAACTGCAGAGTTCACAGTTAACACAACAGTAGGAGCTACTAGCAGCTGTGACCTCGGAGGCAGTAGCCAGTCTCCGTCAATGGGACAGAGAGGCTGAGACCGAGACAGTGCCCTGGGGGAAGGAGTAGAGATGCAGTGGTTTTGAGAGAGATCATGATTGGGGGGGGCATGTCTTTTACCTTGACCCTTTTCCCTCCACACCGTCATGGACAGTGTAACGCCCGTGATTGGCCTCGGTCCAGCGGGCCAGAGAGAAATAAAGGACCTGTGAGAATCGAAAGGGCCGCGGGCATAATCAGGCTTTTACAGCTGCTAAAGCTGAGATGGAAGTGTATACTGTATGGAAACACCATACATACATACATACATACATACATACATACATACATACATACATACATACATACAGTGGGGCAAAAAAGTATTTAGTCAGCCACCAATTGTGCAAGTTCTCCCACTTAAAAAGATGAGAGAGGCCTCTAATTTTCATCATAGGTACACTTCAACTATGACAGACAAAATGAGAAGAAAAAAAATCCAGAAAATCACTTCAAGGTCCTGGAGTGGCCTAGCCAGTGTCCAGATCTCAACCCCATAGAAAATCTTTGGAGGGAGTTGAAAGTCTGTGTTGCCCAGCAACATCCCCAAAACATCACTGCTCTAGAGGAGATCTGCATGGAGGAATTGGCCAAAATACCAGCAACAGTGTGT
This sequence comes from Oncorhynchus clarkii lewisi, assembly GCF_045791955.1. Taxonomy (NCBI): domain Eukaryota; kingdom Metazoa; phylum Chordata; class Actinopteri; order Salmoniformes; family Salmonidae; genus Oncorhynchus; species Oncorhynchus clarkii. The sequence continues at coordinate 35,447,393 of NC_092159.1, read as the reverse complement.
GAAACCCTTGGGAAGACTTACAGAAAACATTTGACCTCTGTCATTGCCAACAAAGGGTATATAACAAAGTGTTGAGATAAACTTTTGTTATTGACCAAATACTTATTTTCCACCATAATTTGCAAATAAATTCATTAAAAATCCTACAATGTGATTTTCTGGATTTTTTTTCTCATTTTGTCTGTCATAGTTGAAGTGTACCTATGATGAAAATTACAGGCCTCTCTCATCTTTTTAAGTGGGAGAACTTGCACAGATGGTGGCTGGCTTAATACTTTTTTGCCCCACTGTACGTACGTACGTACATACATACATACATACATACAGTGGGGAGAACAAGTATTTGATACACTGCTGATTTTGCAGGTTTTCCTACTTACAAAGCATGTAGAGGTCTGTAATTTTTATCATAGGTACACTTCAACTGTGAGAGACGGAATCTAAAACAAAAATCTAGAAAATCACATTGTATGATTTTAAGTAATTAATTAACATTTTATTGCATGACATAAGTATTTGATCACCTACCAACCAGTAAGAATTCCGGCTCTCACAAACCTGTTAGTTTTTCTTTAAGAAACCCTCCTGTTCTCCACTCATTACCTGTATTAACTGCACCTGTTTGAATTTGTTACCTGTATAAAAGACACCTGTCCACACACTCAATCAAACAGACTCCAACCTCTCCACAATGGCCAAGACCAGAGAGCTGTGTAAGGACATCAGGGATAAAATTGTAGACCTGCACAAGGCTGGGATGGGCTACAGGACAATAGGCAAGCAGCTTGGTGAGAAGGCAACAACTGTTGGCACAATTATTAGAAAATGGAAGAAGTTCAAGATGACGGTCAATAACCCTCGGTCTGGGGCTCCATGCAAGATCTCACCTCGTGGGGCATCAATGATCATGAGGAAGGTGAGGGATCAGCCCAGAACTACACGGCAGGACCAGGTCAATGACCTGAAGAGAGCTTGGACCACAGTGTCAAAGAAAACCATTAGTAACACACTACGCCGTCATGGATTAAAACCCTGCAGCGCACGCAAGGTCCCCTTACTCAAGTCAGCGCATGTCCAGGCTCGTCTGAAGTTTGCCAATGACCATCTGGATGATCCAGAGGAGGAATGGAAGAAGGTCATGTGGTCTGATGAGACAAAAATAGAGCTTTTTGGTCTAAACTCCACTCGCTGTGTTTGGAGGAAGAAGAAGGATGAGTACAACCCCAAGAACACCATCCCAACCGTGAAGCATGGAGGTGGAAACATCATTCTTTGGGGATGCTTTTCTGCAAAGGGGACAGGACGACTTCACCATATTGAGGGGAGGATGGATGGGGCCATGTATTGCGAGATCTTGGCCAACAACCTCCTTCCCTCAGTAAGAGCATTGAAGATGGCTTGTGGCTGGGTCTTCCAGCATGACAACGACCCGAAACACACAGTCAGGGCAACTAAGGAGTGGCTCCGTAAGAAGCATCTCAAGGTCCTGGAGTGGCCTAGCCAGTCTCCAGACCTGAACCCAATAGAAAATCTTTGGAGGGAGCTGAAAGTCCGTATTGCCCAGCGACAGCCCCGAAACCTGAAGGATCTGGAGAAGGTCTGTACGGAGGAGTGGGCCAAAATCCCTGCTGCAGTGTGTGCAAACCTGGTCAAGAACTACAGGAAACGCATGATATCTGTAATTGCAAACAAAGGTTTCTGTACCAAATATTAGGTTCTGCTTTCCGGATGTATCAAATACTTATGTCATGCAATCAAATGCAAATGAATTACTTAAAAATCATACAATGTGATTTTCTGGATTTTTGTTTTAGATTCCGTCTCTCACAGTTGACGTGTACCTATGATAAAAATTATAGACCTCTACATGCTTTGTAAGTAGGATACACTGACGATTTTGCAGGTTATCAAATACTTGTTCTCCCCTCTGTACATACCCATACATACATGCACGCACGCACATACATTCATTCATTCATTCATTCATTCATTCATTCATTCATTGTAGTAACCCAATGTGTGGCCAGTTCTACAGCTAGTGTTTCCCTGTGACATAATGTGCAGTAATAGTCCCCTACCAGTAGACCACAATGGATCACACTGCTGATAGATAGATGGTACACTACAGTACACCAGCTGCAGGGTTATTTATGGGTGTTCATCTTTAAAAGGCTGCAGGCTGAGAACTGCCATGACCTCTAAAAGAGAGAGAGGCATAGCTCAATGGCTGCCCTGTTAGCGAGGGATTCACACACGCAGCCCTGTCAGCAGAAGTGTGTGTGTGTGTGTGTGTGTGTGAGAGAGAGAAAGGGGGAGACCATGTCTGTGTTCTTAATGTGTATCAGTGGCCGACTGGCCAGTGTGTATTATGAGAGAGTCTTCGTATCTTTATGCAAGTGTGTGTGCGTGTAGTTATATATTTTGGTGTGTGTGTAAGCCCTCCTCCCTTCCTTCTCTCGAAGCTGATTGGACGGTCTCTGACAGCCAGGGTGCTCTGTGGCAGCAGTAGCAGAGCTGTTCTGTGATTGGTCCAGCTGCTCCAGTGGCGGGTGCTGTCACAATTGGGGTGGTTGGTGACGTCAGTACTGCTCACTGGGTCAGCGTTGCGAGAAGGAAGGAGAGTAAGAGGGGGAATGATGGAGGAGGAGGAGGGAGCAGGGAGGGGACACTGCAGCATTCAGAACCTTCCAATGCATTTTCTTCCCAGGTTGTTTCACTCTCAGAAAGGAGGGAAGATGGAAAGGAGACGTTCATGTGAACTCTCCCTCTTCTGCAGTAACACTACTGCTGGTAGTAGTCAGTCGAGGGCCTGCTATTTTGAATGGCAGTTGTGCAGAAGGAGTGGGGGGAAATTTCGGGGGGAGGCGTTTGACTGTTGTGGCTTCTGCTGTGTTGAATTCTTGGTGGGCAAGGCTTGTTGTTTTAAACGATGCCGCCAAGATAGAATGTGGTTAACTTCAAGGTGTTAGCAAGGCTCACACCGTTAGAAAGATTGATAACCGGCCTGCCAGTAAAACACTCAATTCCTTTTTTTTTTTTACTCTAAACGGATAGTGTTCAACTCTGCACGCTGACTTGGTGGGTCGTTCTGACCTGCAGTACTGTCCACATTCATCATGGTGGAGGACCAGAAATAAACGGCTCAGGTACCTCACCGTTTCCAGCCAGATACACTCTCTCTCTCTCTCTCTCATATTTCTATATTATATATAGGGCTGATAGCAGAAATGAAGAGTGCTCTATCCTTCTTCGTTTTCTCCCTCCCTCACTCCTGGTGAGAGAGGTAGTGTGTTATTAGAACAGAGGGAATGCTGCATTCCTCTCTCTCCCTTTCTCTCTCTCACCATTGTTGATCAGCAGGGAGGAGAGCGTCACTCCCGCTATTGCTCTCCTCCGCTCTCTCCCTCCCTCATCACCCCCCCACCCCTGTCTTTCCTCACGCTCATTTTGTCCCTCCCTCAGCACGTTTCTATAGGTCCAATCATTTCTAGTGGTTGTGTCTGTGTGCCCCAGAAGGGTTAAACATATTGACAAGCGAATCCTCTGGGTTCTGTCTGTTGTGTGTGTGTGTGTCTTCCTGCAGAGATGAGAGAGAGCAGTGCAATGTGCTAACAGTGCAAAGCCCCATATCCACCATTCAATACTGTTATATTGGATATAAGAGTCATATTGAATGTTGATTGGACATGCGTTGATTATGTGACAGAGATGATGGTGAATGATGGTGCTAGTAGGTAGGATGACTAGTCTATGATGGCTGTTTTGTGACGGGCATGATCGTTTTCATGTGACGGTGATTGTGTTGCCGAATGACTCGCGTTACCGAGTCTCACATTGAGCTGCATCACCTTATCCATCAACGGAGGGGTACTCTGTCAACCGATACGCAGTGTAATTACAGGGACATGATGAGGGGGTAGCTTCCACCCCTGACGCCTCTCCTCCTCATACAGCTGGGGTGTAAGTAAGTAGCCTTGCATGAGCTTTGGCTTCTGCGAGCCGGAATGCCTCATAGGCTCCTATCTCCTGTTTCTGTAGCGTGAGGAAGCTTGATGTGCAAGTACACCCCCTGGACAGGATGCTGGACTACCGCAAGGCCTTACCCTCAATCTATCTCAATGTTGAGTGCAAAGCAGAGACGCATCGGGTCCCATTTTTACAGTCTTTGTTAAGACTTGGCCGGGGATCGAACTCCCAACCTTCCAATCTCAGGGCGGACACTCCAGTTGGCCACGGAGTTGGCTACAGCTGGGGTGTATACCGTCATTTTGGGGCGGCAGGTAGCCTAGTCGTTAGAGCGTTGGGCCAGTAACCGAAAGGTTGCTGGATCGAATCTCCGAGTTGACGAGGTAAAAAATCTGTCGTTCTGCCCCTGAACAAGGCAGCTAATCCACTGTTCCTAGGCCGTCATTGTAAATACGAATTTATTCTTAACTGACTTGTCTAGTTAAATAAAGGTTAAAAAATCAAATGTGATTGGTTTATTGATTGGTGACCACTAAAATCAGCCATACTTCATGGGATCAATAACATTTATTTAAGCTTTGATCTTTTAACCCCAAATGGGGTTTGGAACATTGGGAGATCTGTTGTCGTTTGTGGCCTCCAGGCTTGGGGCGACACATTTTTGGGAGGCAAAGCACTCTGTGACAAATGACCTTTTTATGTAATGTAAAACCAGAGGAGGTTAATTGAACAGGAAATTGAAAGTCGCTTCGTCCCCGATGGGCTCCGACTGAGTCGTTAGCTAGTGCGGTTTAGCTACTACAGTGCCTTGCGAAAGTATTCGGCCCCCTTGAACTTTGCGACCTTTTGCCACCTTTCAGGCTTCAAACATAAAGATATAAAACTGTATTTTTTTGTGAAGAATCAACAACAAGTGGGACACAATCATGAAGTGGAATGACATTTATTGGAAATTTCAAACTTTTTTAACAAATCAAAAACTGAAAAATTGGGCGTGCAAAATTATTCAGCCCCCTTAAGTTAATACTTTGTAGCGCCACCTTTTGCTGCGATTACAGCTGTAAGTCGCTTGGGGTATGTCTCTATCAGTTTTGCACATCGAGAGACTGAAATGTTTTCCCATTCCTCCTTGCAAAACAGCTCGAGCTCAGTGAGGTTGGATGGAGAGCATTTGTGAACAGCAGTTTTCAGTTCTTTCCACAGATTCTCGATTGGATTCAGGTCTGGACTTTGACTTGGCCATTCTAACACCTGGATATGTTTATTTTTGAACCATTCCATTGTAGATTTTGCTTTATGTTTTGGATCATTGTCTTGTTGGAAGACAAATCTCCGTCCCAGTCTCAGGTCTTTTGCAGACTCCATCAGGTTTTCTTCCAGAATGGTCCTGTATTTGGCTCCATCCATCTTCCCATCAATTTTAACCATCTTCCCTGTCCCTGCTGAAGAAAAGCAGGCCCAAACCATGATGCTGCCACCACCATGTTTGACAGTGGGGATGGTGTATTCAGCTGTGTTGCTTTTACGCCAAACATAACGTTTTGCATTGTTGCCAAAAAGTTCAATTTTGGTTTCATCTGACCAGAGCACCTTCTTCCACATGTTTGGTGTGTCTGCTTGTGGCAAACTTTAAACAACACTTTTTATGGATATCTTTAAGAAATGGCTTTCTTCTTGCCACTCTTCCATAAAGGCCAGATTTGTGCAATATACGACTGATTGTTGTCCTATGGACAGAGTCTCCCACCTCAGCTGTAGATCTCTGCAGTTCATCCAGAGTGATCATGGGCCTCTTGGCTGCATCTCTGATCAGTCTTCTCCTTGTATAAGCTGAAAGTTTAGAGGGACGGCCAGGTCTTGGTAGATTTGCAGTGGTCTGATACTCCTTCCATTTCAATATTATCGCTTGCACAGTGCTCCTTGGGATGTTTAAAGCTTGGGAAATCTTTTTGTATCCAAATCCGGCTTTAAACTTCTTCACAAAGGTATCTCGGACCTGCCTGGTGTGTTCCTTGTTCTTCATGATGCTCTCTGCGCTTTTAACGGACCTCTGAGACTATCACAGTGCAGGTGCATTTATACGGAGACTTGATTACACACAGGTGGATTGTATTTATCATCATTAGTTATTTAGGTCAACATTGGATCATTCAGAGATCCTCACTGAACTTCTGGAGAGAGTTTGCTGCACTGAAAGTAAAGGGGCTGAATAATTTTGCACGCCCAATTTTTCAGTTTTTGATTTGTTAAAAAAGTTTGAAATATCCAATAAATGTCGTTCCACTTCATGATTGTGTCCCACTTGTTGTTGATTCTTCACAAAAAAATACAGTTTTATATCTTTATGTTTGAAGCCTGAAATGTGGCAAAAGGTCGCAAAGTTCAAGGGGGCCAAATACTTTCGCAAGGCACTGTATGTGTCATGCATTTGTCTGGTTTGAGCCCTGGTATGAATCGATATTCAAGTCAGCCAATATTAAATACAGTAAATAACTCAACACGTTATTCATATAAATGCTTTCCTTCAGCGTTTGAATCTTGCCCCGTGTCAGATTCTGTCTCAGACCTGGTCTGGTCTCAGCCCTGGTACCCTGCCCTAGCAAGCTCCACGTGTCGATGACAATGACAGCCAGAAGCCCTGCAGCTAGTCTGCACCCTCTCCTCTCCCTCCTCCTCCCTTCACAGAAAGAGGAGCGTCTATCCCTCCCTTCATTTGTTATCCTGGGCTTGCTTTGGAGAAGTGGACAGAGCGGGGAGAAAGGGAATGTGGGATATTCTCGTCTCATGTGGATTCCATCCCTTCAGTAGACCAGAGCTCGGTCTGTCATAAAAAAAAAAAAAAGCCTACTGCTATTCTATATTTATAATGTGATTTAATAGAGGTGATTTAATATATAGTATTTCCTACGCTTCCTGCTCATCTAGCAGTTTGAGATGTTGTACGATGGAAATGGATCTAATGAATGATTTTAGCTAGCTGAGAGTTTGGGCTACTATTAATAACTCATGATTGAATAGCTCCTAGCTGCTACCCTGCCAGGCGTTTAACATACCATGACATGCATGCCGTCTGACATATATCCCCACTCTTACATGGGGAAACTGCTGTCGTGCCTGCAGTGTTCTCCGAAGACTACATTTCCTGCTGCTAATCTAATACTTTACAATGCCGTCTGATCGCAATGGAGCTAATGCATATTCTGTGCTGGTGTCATTGATCTTGATAGCCAAGGGATGGCACATTACTGGAGCTAGCGTGGCTATCTCCGTGATGGCTAGCTATATAGCTAGTTGCTACGTTTACTGTAGATAACGTACATAGATCAGACTGATATGCAGTCGGGCTCCGACCGAGTCTTTAGCTAGTGCGGTTTAGCTACTATGTCATGCATTTGTCTGGTTTGAGCCCTGGTATGAATCGATATTCAAGTCACAAAGTATCCTGCAGTGTTTAGAATTGTTTCTAGTTTCAGAGGATCTCGGTACACAGTATGTATATCTAATAGTTTTTGAAGCCATCTTTTGAGAATGCATCTAGGGAATGGTTTGATTTAGTCTCCATGTCGTTTACTGGCACATCATCCTTCCACAATAGACTGCCATAGTCCCTCCCCCTGGCTATGGTAAGATGCCATAGTAATATGATAACTGCTGTACAGTACAACCCGAGGATTTTGCAGAAAGGCACATGGGAGCGTTCTTGTATTTCAACTGTGAATGGTCGTTTTTCACATGCCAACTGGTGTGTGCACCTTTCTGAGTAGTTGAATGAACTAGAGCAGTGCGCTGTGTTTCTCTGTAGGCCTACTAATACAGGCTAGAATGTACAATGCTTTAGCCCCGTGTTTCCCAACCGATGGGTTGCGGCGGATTTCTTTGGGTTGAGTCACGAGGCTGGGCGCTGGGTGTATGTTTTTGCTTTATTTGTGGCTTATAATTCATGGGAAACACCCAAAAGCTCTATTGAAGATATATACACACACACACACACACACACACACAGGAAGGGAAGACTCCCCCCCCCAGTCTGACAGTGGAAACACACCGACACGCACACACAGGCCTGTCACAAGGGAGGTGGAACAGAAGCCGATCAGTATCAACCACTTCCTGTCGTCATGTTGTGCTTCCTGTCCCTCCCCAGTAGTGTCTGAAACTGTTCCAGAGTCAGTCTTGAGCGTATTCTACTGACTATAGACCTATGATACAGCGCTTGCACCACGGTGTGGCTGACGCCATAGCAACTCCTTAGCGACATGGATTTTTGCTGTTGTTGCCCATCACCCTTAGCTGTCAGGGGTAGTGACACGTGAACCCCCTAGAGACATAAAGACAGACTGAGGCTAAGTGTGTGTGGTGTGTGCGCGCGCACATCTAGACAGGAAAACGTCTTCATCAAAATACTCTCTCCTCACCCGCCCATCTCTCTCCCCCCGCCTCCCTCCCTTCCTCCCCTTCCTCAATGCTAAACCCCAGCAGCGTGGACCCCCCCCGCCCCTCCACTGTTAAAACCAGCATGTTTCCTCAGGTTCATTATCAGATCACCAAGTGGATTATTTAGCTAGGCAAACAGCCTCCTCCTGCCCCTGCTGTGGTAGCCGTTAGGCATAACAACGTTAGCCTAGCGTGCTAAGGCAGCAATGTACAATAGTGGCTGGGACAAAGTTGGCGTTTATAATGTGGGATTCGGGATTTGAATTAAAGGCGTAGACCTGCTGTTTTCCCTTGAGCAACGTGTTTGAAAAAATAATAAAATGTACACTCAGCAAGGGAGGCTGCAAATTGGAAGATCTTGGCAGATTTGAACTGTGTTGCCTCCACATTATGCATGATGACGCCATTGCTGAGTCTACCTTTTTAAGCCAGATGCTGCCGTGCACGTGTCCAACTCGTTCAATTGAGGGCCGAGTGTCTGCACGTTTTCTCTCCTCCCTTGTACTTGATTGATGAATTAAGGCCCCTAGTTAGTCAGGAACTCCCCTTCGCCTGGTCGCCTAGGTCTTAACTGAAATGAAAAAGCTAAAAACCAGCAGACACCAGATCCATGGAATGAGTTTGACCGCCCTGCTGAAGTGTTTTTAAGATCCTCTACATGTGGACATATTCATGCTCCCGTTGGGAGAATGGTGTCTGTGACTGGTAGTGTCCCCTCCCCCTCCCCGCTGCATTCTGTGTGTGTGTACAGTATTGTCAGTGACCTGCCTCTCATTGAAGGGGACAGTACAGAGCAGAGGCGAGGACGTCCTCTGTGACGAGCACTGTTAAGGCCTGCTGTGTGTAACGATGATGCACTCTGCTCCTCTCTCTCTCTCTCTCTCTCTCTCTCTCTCTCTCTCTCATTTTTAAGAGGGATAAACAAGTGATTGGTGATTTACACACAGAAGAAGGACAACATGGTGAATTAAGGGGTGAAGGAAAAATTATTGTTAAAGTACAACGCCTAATCAAGACGAAAGGCTGATAGGCAGAGAAGTTACTGGGATGAGGCTTTTTACGTGGAATATCCACATCTTTTTTTGGTTTTGAATTTGAAAGAGTTGAAGCTGTTGCAGTGCCTGGAGATGTTCTGGGAGACTGTTCCAAAGAAAACGGACCTCAGTAGGAGATGGGAAATTGACCCAGTCTTGAATGTAAACAGGGGGTGTGGGACTCTGTGGCAGTAGTTGTGGACCCCTCTTCTCTCCACATTCCCCTCCCTCTATACCATCTCTCCCCCCTCTGCTGTGTTTCTCTTAGCCCTTCTGGTGAGTATCACAATCACTGCGGGTTGCCACGTGCTTTAATCACATGCATGAGCCCTATTGCCCAAACTGATTGCATTTATATGGTGTTTTTCCGTGAGGGATGCTGAAAATACTCTAGTCACGTTCCCGGTGTCCACAGGCTCGACTGAGAGCTGTGTGTGTCCATGGTAACCAGGCCAGCAGTGTCAAACATTGGCCCGCATGCCCAATTTACATCGCTCTTAAGGCGCATGAAACCATTTGCTTCTTTTTTTAAAAGGAACAACAGCTTGTGAAATAAAACCTAGGCACACTCTCTGCCCCGCCTCACTGGAGTCTAAACCGCTGACTGTGCCAGAGCTTTTACGTACACTCGTCCGTGGTGTTCGCCTGGCTCCAGCCAGCCACCACACCCCCTCCACCCCACCGCAGTACACGTACAGCTGGGCGGAGCCAAGGGAGAAGGTACAGGCTATGCTATGGTTGTAATTGCTCTGCTGTTAGCGTTAGCGACATGCTATGCCGTTGCTAGCATAGTGCCAGCCACATGCCAGCTAAATCCTGTGGAATGGCTGAGAGGCAGGGAATGGGAAATGGTTAAACCCAGTGATCAGCCCAGCCACATTCCTCACTGTCTCTGCGTCCAAAATTGCGCCCTATTCCCTATACTTTTGATCTAGGCCCATAGGAACGTTCGGGACGCAGTCACTTTCTACTCACCTCGCTCTCCCCTAAAGTAACCTGCTAAAGGTAGGGGTCACCTTGAACCACAGATCTAGGTTCAGATTTAACCCGCGTTCTTCATCTCAACCGTTAGGGAGATTGATGGAATAATAGCTGATCCTGTATAAGTGGTTAAGAACAGCTCCCACAAACTGAACACAACCAGGACATCTGTTTTATCCTCTATCCTTCTCCTCTCCTTCCTTCCTCATTTCCCCCCACCCCTCTCTCAATTTTCTTCTTTCTTTCTCTCTCTCTCCCTGAATTGGGTTAGTCCATGGCAGTGTAAGAAATCTGTCTTCCCTCCTACTTACTAAAGCTACACACCATTTAGAATACACTGTTTAGTAAGAACGAAAGCAGTAAGCAACATACTAGGCTCATCCTACTTAGAATGTGTCATCTGACGCATAATTACGCCATTCGTTCATTTTGGTACAGCGTGTCCCCTCAGCTGATTACCAGCTGGCTGTTGTCAAACACACGTGGACGATTATCTTCCTCGATAGTGTGCCGGGTATTCTACGAGATGAAAAGCCGGAAAAGGAGTACGACACCCTGGCATTTTAAAGCGTACTACATTTTCGAAATGTCACACTATAAAACGTTGTATTTTTTGCATACCCAAAATACCCTAATATTTAGAATGCGAGTACGGGTATTCGGACATGGCCCATGCGTCGCTCTCCCTGCCACAGCTGGCCACTTGTATCAATGTACAGCTTCAGGGGGACGGCAGGCAGGGGAACAGGACAAGCTGCCAGCTAGGGATGAGGACTTTCCAAACTGGTCACATCAGGCCAGAGCAGGGCCCAAAATATACTATATACTGTACTATCAAAATGATTTATTCACGTCTGTGTGCTATACAATAGCCTGCACATCTACATGGATACATTATCTGAAAATAGTTGGCTACTGTAACTATCTTAGTCACTACAATAACTTCACTCTCATTTTTTTTTACTGGTTTGCATTTGGCTGGTGTTTTATGGCTGTGAAATCATGCTGGGCAGCTGTGTTCATTTTCCACTGGTCATATCTGGATCTCTGAGGTCATCTGGAATCGTCTCTCTCTCTGTCTGTCCTCATTCTCATGTTGTATTTATGCTGGTAACCACTAACCATTTTATAATAGCAATAAGGCACCTCAAGGGTTTGTGGTATATGGCCAATATACCATTGCTAAGGCTTGTATCCATAATATACTGAACAAAAAATATAAACACAACATGCAACAATTTCAAGGATTTTACTGACTTGGAGTTCATATAAGGAAATCAGTCAATTGAAATAAATTAATTGTGCCCTAATCTATGGATTTCACATGGGTGGGCCTGGGAGGGCATAGGGCCCACCCATTTGGGAGCCAGGCCCAGCCAATCAGAACAAGTTTTTCCCCCACAAAAGGGCTTTATTACAGACAGAAATACTACTGCGTTTAATCGGCAGTCCGGTTGGCTGGTTTCCGATGATCCCACAGGTGAAGAAGCCAGAAGTGGAAGTCCTGGGCTGGCGAGGTTGTGAGGCCGGTTGGACACACTGCCAAATTCTCTAAAATGACATTGGCTTATGGTAGAGAAATTAACATTATATTATCTGGCAACAGCTCTGGTGCACATTCCTGCAGTCAGCATGTCAATTGCACGCCCCCCCCCTGTGGCATTGTGTTGTGTGACTAAACTGCACATTTTAGTGGCCTTTATTTGTCCCCAGCACCAAGTGCACCTGTGTAATGATCATGCTGTTTAATCAGCTTCTTGATGCCACACCTGTCAGGTGGATGGATTATCTTGGCAAAGGAGAAATGCTCACTAACAGAGAAATAAGCATTTTGTGCATATGTAAAATGTCTGGGATCTTTTATTTCAGCTCATGAAACCAACACTTTACATGTTGCGTTTTTAGATTTTTGTTCAGTAATATATGCCATTAATGCGTGCCTACATTTTACCTACGAGTGGTCCTGAGAATCAAACCCACTATACTGGCGTTGCAAACGTTATGCTCTACTAACTGAGCTACAGTAAAGACCACTCTCTCTTGTCTGTCCTCATTCTCGTGTTACAATCATAAGGTCCATTACAGCTCTGAAAGCCATTACTTAGCTTTTGCCCATAGTTTTAGTACAGCAAATGTATAATTGACTCTCTATAGGAAGATGGAGAGATTAGTATAGAGATCATTGAGCTGGTCAGCTTGTTCATATCGAGTGAAGGAGGGCGGTATCCTATGTTTTTCCCGCTGTGGAAGCTTCCGCTGATTTTCGACCTTATTGTCAAAGGTATTGTAGATTTATGTTTTCAGATGTCAAATAGTTAAATTAGATGTTCACTATTTAGCTGAGCAATACGCCATGACAGTGGAGACACTGAAAGCACACAGGTTTTTTTCAATGTGTGCCGTGCACGTTTTAAAAGGCGTGTGAGTGTTTGTGTGTATGTGCATATGTGTAAAATTAATTCCCCGAAGTCTAGACAGAGAGAGACGCTGAGACTGAAGAGAGAGAAACTGCCCTCTGACTGCAGCCTGGGGAGAGAGAGAGAGACAAAGAGAGATACGAGAGAGAAACTGGTGTCAAACTAACATTTGCTAAGCTGCGGGTTGCTATGGCGACGGGCACCATGTGACCACGGCGATGGTATTCACACGGAGTGGGGAAACTGTTGAGAGAGCGCAGGCGAGAGATTCTTGAAAAGCAGAGAGTTGAGATTACAATGCATTTGATAAAATATTGATGCTCCTAGGCAGAGAGAGTGATGGGATATGTGTGGAGGAGGAAGGGGTCAAAAACAAGGTTGTGAAATAAAGGGCCTAATGGATATTTTAAGGATTTGAATGGTTGTTTTTATTTCTATTTTCTCTCACAGACCCAATCATTCCATCTCTCTCTCGCTTTAAGTATTCCCATTCTTTGATATGGCAAGCTTAAAAACTGTACGTTCAGGAGTAAAAATGTGCTTAACTCACATAAGTTGCATGGACTCTGCAATAATAGCGTTTACATTTTTTTTAGAATGAATACCTCGTCTCTATACCTCACACATACAATCATCTGTAAGGTCCCCCAGTCGAGCAGTGAATTTCGAACACAGATTCAACCACAAAGACAAGAGAAGAGTTTTCCAACGCCTCACAACGAAGGGCACCTTCTAGGTAGATGTTGTTTTTTTTAACACAAAAAAAAAAAGACATTGAATATCCTTTTGAGCATGGTGAAGTTATTAATTACATTTTGGGTGGTGTATCGATTACACTCATTCACTACAAAGATAATATTAGGCGTCTTTCCTAACTCCGTTGCTGGAGAGGAAGAATGAGGCCAATGGCGACTCTAAAACAGTTACAGAGTTGGATGGCTGTGACAGGAGAAGACAGAGGATGGAACAACAACATTGTAGTTACTCCGCAATACTAACCTAAATGTTAAGAGTGAAAAGGAAACTTGTACAGAATACAAATATTCCAAAACGTGCACTAAAATAAAACTGCAAAAAAATGTGGCAAAGAAATGAACTTTATGTCTTGAAGACAAAGCGTTATGATTGAGGCAAATCCAACACATCACTGGAGTGCCACTCTTCATATTCTCAAGCATGGTGGTGGTGGCTGCATCATAAGTATTCTTGTACTCAGTAAGGACTAGGTGGTCATTTTTTTTTAGGATAAAAAATACATGGAATAGAGCTAAGCACAGGGAAAATCTTAGAGGAAAACCTGGTTCAGTCTGCTTTCCAACAGACACTGGGAAACAAGTTCATCTTTCAACAGAACAATAACCTAAAACACAAGGCCAAATATACACAGGAGTTACTTACCAAGACGACATGTTTCTCGGTGGCCTAGTTACAGTTTTAACTTAATCGGCGTGAAAATCTATGGCAAGACTTGAAAATGGCTGTCTAGCAATGATCAACAACCAACTTGACAGAGCTTGAACAATTAAAAAAATATATATTGTACAATCCAGGTGTGCAAACCTCTTAGACTTACCCGGAAATACTCACAGCTGTAATCGCTGCCAAAGGTGATTCAAACATTGACTCTGGTGTGAATACTTATGTAAATTAGTTATTTCTGTATTTATTTTTCAATAAATTAGCAAACATTTCTAAAAACATGTTTTCACTATGTCATTATGGGGTATTGTAAGTAAAAAAAAATCTACATGGAATCCATTTTGAATTCAGGCTGTAACACAACAAAATGTGGAATAAGTCAAGCGGTATGAGTACGTTCTAAAAGAGAAAGGGGATACCTAGTCATTCGCACAACTGAATGCATTCCACCGAAAATGTGTCTTCTGCATCTAACCCGACCCCTCTGAATCAGTCTGGTTGTAGTTATCTAATAGGTGGAGGGTAAAAACAGCATCTTCGCTGGCTGCTACATAGAGCCAATAATATGATATTATGTGTTAACACACCTCCGGTTTATGTGCTATAAAATGTCTGTTACTTTTCTTATGCTCCCTGTGCTGTAACTTATCCAGAGCTGTCTTTAGGATGAAATGTTTCTGTATTTTAAACATCTGGGTGGCAGTGCTGGGTTTTCACCAGCTGAGCTGTAAAATCAGAGGCATAGTTTGTAGGCTTATTTTCCATTTGGGGGGTGTTATGCAAATTCTATGTAAAAGAAGCCCCCCCATCAGTTAAATACATGTTGATTTTACGGTTGGGCTTAGTTCAGTGTGGCTTTGTGATAAGTAGTCCGTCTCTGGTGTAAAAGAAAGCTAACAAGTGTTGGTATTTTACTAGGGGTAGTGATCTCTCTTTCTCAGTAGTAAATATGAATCTTCTGCCTTTTTGGAGCAGTGGGGCGTGGCACAACTACTCGCAGCCCTGAATAGAGCGGCTGATAAAGCGACGTCTTTCGCTTGACAAGAAGACGCATCACACTCCTACATGTTATTTAGGTGTAGTATTTGTCATCTTGTTTAAAAAAAAAAATAGTTGTCCTCTTTTGATGTTGAATCCTGCATTGTTGGGTAGTTATTAAGTTAAGTATTTCACTGTACATTTCACTGTACATTTCACTGTACTTTCACTGTACTAGTGTCCGGTCTCGGCTTCTTTTAGTAAGAGCTTATTGAAGCAGACAGTGTTCATATCACTCTTATGGAAAACTGAAACTTGAAGAGGAGATTCGAGGACTTGAACCAATGCTGAATTCCATATCCTTATTCTCTTTCCTCTTTCTGCCTCTCGCACAGTCAATCTGAATTTCCCCATAAAATACCACACGGCTTATTCAATTCTCCCTCCTTGTTGCCTACTTTGAACGATTTCTCACATCTGTGCCCCATCTACCTTCTTTACTCTGCTCCAATGAGCACAAGGTGTTGAAAATGTCTTTCATCAAATTTTGGACTAGGCCTCTAGGGGGTTTGGGGTTAGAATTCTAGCAGTACAAAATCCTAAAGGTTGAGGGTTGTGTTTATCCTTTTAACCTCAGCAAGAGAGTATCTACCTTATTTATACGCGCTTGTGGATTACTGTTGTTGTTGTTCATTTGTTGGTGGCGGGTTTTTACTATGGAAATTAATGCATATGAATAATGTCGTCATGGCAACCCTGAATCAGATCAAATTAAATTAAAGATTCCTCCCAATTTATGATATGAATAATACATGTGAAACTCCGTGTGTGTGTGTATGTGTGTGTGTGTGTGTGTGTGTGTGTGTTTGCGTGCGCGCACGTGCACGACCCCATTTCAAATATGAAACCTCATCCCTCTGAAAGCAGAACGTCCCCCCCAAAAAACGCCATTACCTCTCCAGACCTGCCCGGACACCTATCTAATGCAGGACGGGAGGTTATGAAAAATACATCGCCCTGTTAAATATAAATCACCTGAGTAGCTCTAAAATACACCCCACCTAACCGCTCACTGGAGCACCCTCACCACTGCACTCCATACCCACAAGTTGCCAGAGCAGCAGGGCACACCAACACCACCCAGAAGTATGTCCTCGCTGCCAGAGTGAATTTGGCTGGCTGCAGAGGGAGGAGAGAGGCCTTAAATGCACACACGAATGCACATGTGCACACACACGCTCTCTCCTCTCTCTAGCGCACTCACACACATTAAACTAGATAGACTTTATTATGTTGGATGAGAAGCCATTAGCTCAGTGAGAAGCCATGAGGGTGTGTGTTTGTATCAGCGGGCCGTATATAACACCACCCCTGTCTGTCTGGTTATTGGAGACGTCTCCTTCCACCCTGTTTGCGCCTTGGCCGCCTGGCTCTCCTTTTAGCTCTGGGTAGAGGTCTGTATGTCTGTTAGCAGAGATTTTTAGGATCAGCTTACTCTTCCCGTAGTCTTATCCTTAACCATTAGTGGTGAAAATGCTAAACTGACCTTAAATCATTTTCTAGAGCAGGGGTTCCCAAACTTTTTCCACTCGGGGGGGGGGGGTGCCTTTTCAGCATTGGGGAACATCCTGCGCCTACTCTGCGCACACACATGCCACGTCTATTTTTCTGGGCAAGAGCACTGTTCATAACACAAACTGTTCACACCTGGTGCGCTCCCCACAGTTTGGGAATGACTCTCCTAGTGGAAATGTCTTCTCTATGGGAAACCTGTTGTGGTGTAAACCTTGTGTGTTGGTGAGTGTCAAACTGACCTATGACCTTTTGTCTTCTCTTGGCAGGTGTTCACCACGTACTCCAACGAGGACTACGACCGGCGTAATGATGACGTGGACCCCATGGCGGCGTCGGCTGAGTACGAGCTGGAGAAAAGGGTGGAGAGACTGGACCTCTTCCCTGTGGAATTAGAGAAAGGTAAAAACCTGGTGGAATCTTCTAGAGCATTACAGAACATTGTTAGTCCTGCATGGCTCAGTCGATAGAGCCTGGCGCGTGCGACACCAAGGGCTGTGGGTTTGATTCCTGCTGGGGCCAACCATAGGGGCGACAGGGTAGCCTAGTGGTTAGAGCGTTGGACTAGTAACCGAAAGGTTGCAAGTTCAAATCCCCAAGCTGACAAGGTACAAATCTGTCGTTCTGCCCCTGAACAGGCAGTTAACCCACTGTACCTAGGCCGTCATTGAAAATAAGAATTTGTTCTAAGCTGACTTGCCTAGTTAAATAAAGGTAAGAAAAAAGAAAACATAAAATGTATTTAAATATATTTTTTAAATGCAACCTTTATCAAAATCATATAAAATGTTATTGGTCACATACACATGGTTAGCTGATGTTATTGCATTTGTAAAGAAATGTTTGTGCTTCTAGTTCAGATATTACTTAGATATTGCTGCACTATTTAACAATTCCACAACAAACGCCTAATGGAATGGAATAAGAATATATAAATAAACTCAGCAAAAAAAGAAGCGTCCTCTCACTGTCAACTGCGTTTATTTTCAGCAAACTTAACATGTGTAAATATTTGTATGAACATAACAAGATTCAACAACTGAGATATAAACTGAACAAGTTCCACAGACATGTGACTAGCAGAAATTGAATAATGTGTCTCTGAACAAAGGGGGGGGGGTGTGTGTCAAAATCAAAAGTGACAGTCAGTATCTGGTGTGGCCACCAGCTGCATTAAGTACTGCAGTGCATCTCCATGCATCTCCTCTACATGGACTGCACCAGATTTGCCAGTTCTTGCTGTGAGATGTTACCCCCCTCTTCCACCAAGACACCTGCAAGTTCCCGGACATTTCTGGAGGGAATGGCCCTAGCCCTCACCCTCCGATCAAGCAGATCCTAGACGTGCTCAATGGGATTGAGATCCGGGCTCTTCGCTGGCCATGGCAGAACACTGACATTCCTGTCTTGCAGGAAATCACACACTGAATGAGCAGAATGGCTGGTGGCATTGTCTTTCTGGTGGGTCATGTCAGGATGAGCTGGCAGGAAGGGTACCACATGAGGGAGGATGATGTCTTCCCTGTAACGCACAGCGTTGAGATTGCCTGCAATGACAACGAGCTCAGTCTGATGATGCTGTGACACACTGCCCCAGACCATGACGGACCCGCCACCTCCAAATCGATCCCGCTCCAGGGTACAGGCCTTGGTGTAACTCTATTTCCTCCGACGATAAACGCGAATCCGACCATTACCTCTAGTGAGACAAAACCGCGACTCATCAGTGAAGAGCATTTTTTGACAGTCCTGTCTGGTCCAGCGACTATGGGTTTGGGCACAGTCCAGCGGTGATGGGCACAAATGGGTTTGTGCCCATCACCGGCAACAACGTCACGTTGTTGCCGGTGATGTTTGGTGAGGACCTGCCTTACAACAGGCCTACACGCCCTCAGTCCAGCCTCTCTCAGCCTATTGCGGACAGCCTGAGCACTGATGGAGGGATTGTGCGTTCCTGGTGTAACTCAGGAAGTTGTTGTTGCCATCCTGTACTGTCCCACAGGTGTGATGTTCGGATGTACTAATCCTCTGCAAGTGCTGTTACACGTGGTCTGCCACTGCGAGGACGATCAGCTGTCCGTCATGTCTCCCTGTAGCGGCCTTAGGCGTCTCACAGTATGGACATTGCAATTCATTGCCCTGGCCACATCTGCAGTCCTCATTCCTCCTTGCAGCATGCCTAAGGCACGTTCACGCAGATGAGCAGGGACCCTGGGCATCTTTCTTTTGGTATTTTTCAGAGTCAGTAAAAAGGCCTCTTTAGTGTCCTAAGTTTTCATAACTGTGACCTTAATTGCCTGCCGTCTGTAAGCTGTTAGTGTCTTAACGATCGTTCCACAGGTGCATGTTCATTAATAGTTTGTGGTTCATTGAACAGTCATGGGAAACTGTGTTTAAACCCTTTACAATGAAGATCTGTGAAGTTATTTGGATTTTTACGAATTATCTTTGAAAGACAGTGTCCTGAAAAAGGGACGTTTCTTTTTTATATCCATGATCAATGACAGAGCGGCATAGGCTAAGATGCAATAGATGGTATAGAATATACACTTCCATTCATAGTTTGGGGTCACTTAGAAATGATCAGAAATACAGTAGTCATTGTTAATGTTGTAAATGACTATTGTAGCTGGATTTTTTTTTAAATATAACAATTCTTATAAAAATGTAAATGGCATATCTACATAGGCGTACAGAGGCCGATTTATCAGCAACCATCACTCCTGTGTTCCAATGGCACGTTGTGTTAGCTAATCATGTTAAAAGGCTAATTGATAATTAGAAATCCCTTTCGCAGTTATGTTAGCAAAGCTGAACAACTGTTGTGCTGATTTATAGAAGCAATACAACTGGCCTTCTTTAGACTAGTTGAGTATCTGGAGCATCTGCATTTGTGGGTTCGATTGCAGGCTTCAAAATGGCCAGAAACAAAGACCTTTCTTCTGAAACTCTTCAGTCTATTCTTGTTCTGAGAAATTAAGGCTATTCCATGTGAGAAATTGCCAAGAAACTTGAGATAAAAGCTGTTTTTCAGTCCCAGCTTTGATGCACCTGTACTGACCTCGCCTTCTGGATGGTAGCGGGGTGAACAGGCAGTGGCTCGGTTGGTTGTTGTCCTTGATGATGTCCTGTGACATCGGGTGCTGTAGGTGTCCTGGAGGGCAGGTAGTTTGCCCCCGGGTAATGCGTTGTGCAGACTGCACCACCCTCTGGAGAGCCCTGCAGTTGTGGGCCGGGGGCAAAGTTGCCGAGGTTGCCGTACCAGTCGGTGATACAGCCCGACAGGATGCTCTCAATTGTGCATCTGTAAAAGTTTGTGATGGTTTTGGGTGACAAGCCACATTTCTTCAGCCTCCTGACTAGGCAAGTCAGTTAAGACCAAATTCTTATTTATAATGACTGCCTACCCCGGCCAAACTCGGACGACACTTGGCTAATTTGCGCTGCCCAATTGGACTCCCAATCACGCCCGGATGTGATACAGCCTGGAATCAAACCAGAGACTGTAGTGACGCCTCTTGCACCGAGATAAAAATAATAATAATAATTAAAAAAAAACATTTAACCAGGCAGATGCAGTGCCTTAGACCGCTGCGCCACTACGCTCCACACGACTGTCGCTTTGGAGTTCAATAGCATAAACCAATACAACAGAAAGATGACTAGAGAGAGAATTAACTGTAAACATTTAACTGTAACTATTAAAGTTACAACAAGTTGCTAAACATTTTCAGTGAAGTCTGTAGTTCCCATTAAATTGCTTCAACTAGCTAGTTGAAGTCTTTGAGTAACCTTTTACTTTTTTTCTCACAAATCTGCTAGCCACATATTTACATGACGATGAAACACCTTAGTGGTCACTAAGTGCTAAGTGGTCGCTAATGAATTCAGAGTCACCCGTTATCTCCTTATTGGATTTATATTACACTAAATTAGCAGTGGCTAATTGGGTTCTAATATGGATAATGGCGTAGTAGTTTTAGCTAGCTACTCTATCTTTAAGTCAAGGTCCCCCATTTTATTCCATTTATTTCCTTACATCTGGACGGTAACATTTATGAGGTTAGAGTTCAGGTGGGCCTTCTCGCTTCAGCAAACAAAGGAAAGGAGGGGTGCTCAACAACAATGACACAAATCATGAGAATGGCTTACCAAGAAAAACTTCCAAAAGGACGAATTCAAGGTAAAAAAACGAGTTGGAGCACTAAAACAAAAAAAGAGCAGATTGATTTATTTTTTCTCTCACTTTAATCCATTGTACAGGATGCGAACAGGTGACTGACGTTTCGACGTCAAGCTGACGTCTTCCGCGGAGTGACCTGACCATTGCACTTAGCTCCTATTTCTAGCCTAGTGCCCCATTGAGACACAACAATGGATCCTGTACAATGGATTAAAGTGAGCAAAAATACACCTCTGCCTTTTTTTGTTGAGTGCTCCAACTCCTTTTTACCTTGAATTAGACATTTTTAAAAGTTTTTCTTGGTAAGCCATTCTCATATTCATGGAGGTTATTGTAGTATTTGATTAAATACAATTTCCCCATATCCTATCCCCTCCTCTCCACAGATGGGGACGGTCTGGGGATCAGCATCATCGGCATGGGTGCCGGGGCTGACATGGGTCTGGAGAAACT
Organism: Oncorhynchus clarkii lewisi; assembly: GCF_045791955.1. Classification (NCBI taxonomy): domain Eukaryota; kingdom Metazoa; phylum Chordata; class Actinopteri; order Salmoniformes; family Salmonidae; genus Oncorhynchus; species Oncorhynchus clarkii. Next base: position 35,425,956 of record NC_092159.1, on the reverse strand, counting down.
GGGCATCTTCGTCAAGACGGTCACTGACGGAGGAGCTGCGCACAGAGATGAAAGGTTCTGAACAATCTGTGTTTAAGCAGTGTATCCAAAAATGGTGTTTTTCCCTTGCTCCTTGTCCTCTTTTCCCATTGTTCACTATCACTCTCCCCCCCCCCCCCCCCCCCCGGTGCAGGATCCAGGTGAATGACCTGATTGTGGAGGTGGACGGGACCAGTCTGGTGGGCGTGACCCAGGCCTTTGCTGCCTCCGTCCTCAGGAACACTACCGGCACTGTCAAGTAAGAACCCTCACCCAATAGCTGTCAATAAACACTAGGTTTCAACATCGAGCTATTGGTACAGTATATATTGTGTATTTACTGCACTCTGGTCAAATATGGTTCAACAGTACCCTGACAAAATCTGTCAGGGTACTGTTGACCAGATCACAATCGGGATCCCCCTCTCCCCATTCCCCCCAAGGGCTAGGCGGTATACCTTATTTTATGATATACCGGTATTGATGCAGGGACAGATTTGGGTTTTTACTTGACCTTCTATACCGTTATTTGAATGTTTTGTTTGTTAAATGTTAAACGCTGTGTGTAACATCCATTTTGTTAGTTTACTTCGCTACTTGAGTCATCTCTCTCCACTCTTTCTCTCCGTGCCACTTTCCACAGACCTAGCCACGCCCCCTGTCACTCAAGGAGCGCATTTGATGTTCCTCAACCAAGAGACACTTGCGTTCAGTCTGCATGGTCAATGCAGCACATGCAACAATGTTGATGACATCAATGCTGTTTTCACTTTGCTTCTTAATATAAATCCCCTAGCATTCTATATTGACACTATTCGTTTGTGTTTCTTACATCAGCAAACAGCTAGTTTGTATTTTCTTAGCAAGTTGCCCTAAATCTTGTGAGATGCTAATTTTTAGCCGCTAATGCTAATAGCTAGCTAGCTAATACATGTACTGAGTAAGAGCAAACGTAGCTAGCTACCAGTAATGGTGTAGACCTAAATCGGCATGTTGTTTGTGCAACAGTATCTTCTAAATCAAAGAGGAATATGCAAAGCAAGAATGTTAGCTACATGTTAGATAAGTAGCTAAGATAAAGCATGCAATGTTGCCAAAGCTGATAGGGTCCCCTAGGAAACACTTATCAATAATTTAGTTCCTATACTGTCACAATAACTCCTCCCTGGCATTTTAATTCGTTGTCATTTCAAAACAACACTGTATTCAAAGTGCCCACTATTATATTCTAGCTATAGAATTAGACTAGTCTTTCTATTTCCACGATTCAAAAAGTTTTGCTTTAATTCGCAAGTCAAATCGAAATTGCAACATTTGGTTAAAAATAAGTCCTAGATTATTTGCCCATATCGTGCAGCCCTACGTGGCAGTGTGAAAATTATCTCAATTGAGCAGTGGTGTAAAGTACCTAAGTAAAAAATACTTTCAGGTACTACTTAAGTTTTTTTTTTTTTTTGTATCTTGACTATTCTTTTACTTTTATTTCACTACATTCCTAAAAAAAATACTGTACTTTTTACTCCATACATTTTCCCTGACACCTAAGAGTACTCGTTACATTTTGAATGCTTAGCAGGACAGGAAAATGTTCCAATTTACGCACTTGTCAAGAGAACATCCCTAGTCATCTACTGCCTCTGATCTGAAGGACTCACTAAACCCAAATGCTTTGTTTATCAATTATATCTGAGTGTTGGAGTGTGCCCCTGGATATCCGTAAATAATTTAAAAAAATGTTGCCATCTGGTTTGCTTAATATAAGGAATTTGAAATTATTTATACATTTACTTTTGATACTTAAGTATATTTAAAAACAAATACTTTTAGACTTTTACTCAAGTAGTATTTTACTGGGTGACTTTCACTTTTACTTTTCACTTTTGCTTAATTTTCTATTAGCGTATCTTTACTTTTACTCAAGTATGACAATTGGGTACTTTTTCCACCAATGCAATTGAGTGCAGGAAATGCAGAAATTATAAAAGTACTGAAATTTGTTTTGGTTGAATTGAACAGTATAAAACAATCAGAATGGAAAAATACTCATTAAAATCTCTTAGAATGTATGTGTTGCCACCCTAGGATCACTCACTACTCATAAAGCAAATGTAGAATGTTTACTATTCAAAAACTAAAAATACCATCATACCGTCCAATTTTTTTTTAAATACCGTGATATAATATTTTGGCCATATCGCCCTGCCCTATTCCCCCCTCATCCCCCTCCTGCATTTTTAACTGCCTGTGGGGGTCCTTGTGTTATTTGGCGGGCAGTTTGACTGTAGTGTAGCTAGGCGAGCAGAGACGTCTCTCCCTGTCTTCACATCACAGCCACCCAGAGATGGGAGAGCCTGATTAATACATGAGCCTGGATCCCAGGGAGATAGTGGAGAGGTCGGTGAGGGAGTGGCGAAGCTATTTATAAAACAGCCTGGTCCAACCTGATTCTCGGACCAAGCTCAGGTTGCTGTCTAACACTACGGACTGTAACCAAAGGAGGGGGGATGCCCCAAAAATGTAATCGCCTACCCAATCGGACTCTTGTCTCCCTTTGTGGAAGCACCTTTTTTCAAAGTGAATTTCCCACCTATTGTTCAGTTTTGTACCCATTTTAATCCAAATCCAATAAATGGATTTGTCTCTAGACAATCTCTGTGGAGAATGCTGGTGTTTGACCTCATCCAAAGGCGGATGGGTTTGTAAAGATGATGGCAGGGGGATACTTGCAGATTCACACGCACAGAGGGTTCCAGACTAGGCCTGGTTGTTTTCCACGTCGCCTCATGTCCTGCAGGCTGGATGGAGAGGGTCTCTGAGCGTGTGAATATTCATTGATTTAGCATCTGTCGATCATCCTCACAGGCTGCTGAGGGGTTGCACTGACAGGTGGTGATGTTTTGATTGGTCCAAAATTAGCGCCGTCTCTTTGGTGAATATGATTCAGCATAGTCACAGAAAATAGATGGCGTGGCTTGCTTTGAAAATGCTGGCGAGGTTAGGCGTCATATTTGCTTGGCATCTTTTTCCGTGCACAGCTTGGCTTTTCCACATAGTGGTTAGATTCCTAGCCACCATTTCTTGCGCCCTTTTGACCACCACTGTGTTATTTCTCCTCGGGCAACTGAGGGGTCCTCTAGTGGGTTCTTAACCCTCACACACTCACAACATTATCACGGAAACCACCCCTCCCCCGCTCACACTGGATGCCACAGTGGTGCCGGCGGTCGTGTTGAGTTATGTAGCTACCGCTCTCTTAGGTCTCATTGAGCATGTGTGGTAGTCTAGTCTCTCGCAGGGATACAGATTGGTGACCAGAGGGTTATTAGTTTATCTCACTTAGGGTCATTTTTATGATGTAGTGATCAATGCCATTTTTTCCCCCCTGCAGTAAACCATATTAGGTGTACAAAAATACATCACGTTATAATCGATTTAGAAATGATTGTTTTCATCCTTTTGTCTAGTGCACTTACGTCAAGGAATACGATATTCTGTTGAGAGAATCACTTTGAGTAAAAATGTGGTATTAGCGACAGCACTATGTTTTTCTTTGTGTCTTACGTGTCAATGTGCATCAGGCTGCTTTGCACACATGCTTGAGTGCGGAAAATGATCTCCAGGCAAGCGTCCAGTTGAGGTCTTTCCGCTCGGTCATTCCATTTGACAACATGTGACAGCCAGAACCGGTGTCGCGGTCTTAAGGGTCCCATGTGCAACAGGATAACTGTCAGACAGTTCTGCTACGGATGAAATGTCTCTGTAGACGCTTCGGTCCCACATTCTATGAAACATGCTCTCTCATGCTTTCTGGTCCCCAGGACTGACATTTGTTTGTTTAATTGTTATTATCTGTGATGCATAGAAAAAGTCTGTCTAAAATCGCAATCTATTCCCTGTGTAGCGTTCTGGGCAAAAGTAGTGCACTAAATAGGGAATAATGTGCCATATCAGACACCGCCATTATCTTCTCTTCTGATGGCGTGCCACACTTATTCACTGAATTGTCTTTCTCCCTCAGCGCTATCTTTATCACATTTTCTACTCATTCTACACATTTTTCCTTGATTCTCATTAGTGATGTCAACTCATCCGTCCATGTACAGTGAGTGACATGTTCCTTCCAGGCACAAGCTTTCATTTGAATTTCCCGTCAAAAGTTGCTGCCCTGGCTTGCACTTGTTTGTAAACTGGGGGCTAATGTCTTGGCAAATGTAACGGATGAGTGATTTTGAATTCTACCGTATGGTCCTTCTGTGACAATAGCACATCTATCTTCTGACGTTGCAACCACTAGACCTAAACTTAACTACCCTACCCTAGGTTTACCTTGCTACCCACTCAATTCTACCCCCGGCTTCCCATTGGCTACTCCTTGACAGACATGCCTTTCCACTCACCCCATTGGTCGTTGTTGCCCATGCAGGTTCATGATTGGCCGAGAGAAGCCAGGTGAGCAGAGCGAGGTGGCCCAGCTGATCCAACAGACCCTGGAGCAGGAGCGCTGGCAGAAAGAGATGATGGAGCAGCGTTACAGCCAGTACATGGAGGAGGATGAGGAGGTGAGGGGGCTCACATCGCTGTGTCCCAAATGGCAACCTATTCCTTTTATCGTGCACTACTTCTGACCGGTTAGCGTAGGGCCCTGGTCAAACACGCACGCACGCACGCACACACACACGCCATGAAAAAATATTAGTTCAGCCCATTCAAAACATCTCCACTCCTTCCATCAGTCAATAATATGACTGAACAAGATGGCGCTTAAGAAGCGTTTGACACTTCCTCCGCATCACTATCCGATGTTCCATCAGGCTCCCTTCACAATGGAATAATACAACGGTCATTCTAGAAGGAACACTCCTTGTTCACCTCCCCTTCACTTGATCTAACAGGACTGGATAGGTTTAAGCAATATGACGGAACCTAGGTGCACGTAGTGCTTTGTACCTGCCCAGTCATCTCAGATTTTTGAAAGGGGCTGAATAAGGACATATACAGTAGGGGAAAGTGTTGTGGAATGAAACCCAGGCCAGCAATTTTCTCAGTTCCTTGTCTCCCCTCAGTCTCTTCCATGGAGAGGAAATGCTTGAATTAATTGAATCCATCTCCTTGTTAAATTCAATCACGTTCAAGAGATGTCTGGGCTTGGGTGTGAAAGACAGACAAGTGCGAGCCAGATGCCACGACCAAGGTCTGGTATTCCATCACACTGTGTCTCCCCATCAGAACATGCCCCCCTCCCAACAGATCTGAGCCTGCATCAATGTAATTTCCTGCTAAAGATGCGTTACCATACACGTCCTTTCTAATGCGTTTAAAAATGAATAGTTCATGTTATTTGGCCTTTTTTTTATTGATAGGACAGTGCCATCTAACGATGCCTATGTGACTCCAGCTCATCCCCCAGTCTCTGCACTTTGTTAGTTTCTCCTCAACTCCGGTTGGCTATGCAACGTTCAAACGGCATAAACACTTTCAGCACGTTTGGAGAGTGGACACATCAGACAGTGTTGTTGTGACAGGCGTGTTCAGGGCTTTGATGCTTGGTCCAACTGGGAGGGTTCAGACGAGCACACAGCCCAGGGTTGATGGGGGAGGGGGGGGCTGGGGATGTGTGTGGCATTCCCTCAGAGAGAGTGACTCATTGGTGTGACAAGGTCAGGAAAAGCATTTGTTGGGGCTTGTCCCAGGCGGCTGTTGTTAAAGGAATATTTGAAATGTCTGTGTGTTGTGTGTGTGTGAGATTTTAAGGCTATTACTGCTCTTACCGATACTGCTTATCGATCCGGTTCTTTTTAGTTATTTTTTACTGAGAAAAAAACGAAACAAATGAAGAACAGAATTAACATTTGCTTTATTTTCTGAAATGTAAAATAAGTAAACTATTATTTACAGCAAAAGAAACAGCAAAGCTTTGAACAAATCACTATTATAGACTCTAATGTTGTGATGATGGGAATGTAAAACAAATTAACTAAACTATTTTCCTGCAAAAGACAATACAGTGGTATAGAGGTGGAGAGGTGGTGGAGAGGTTGGAGTCTGTTTGATTGAGTGTGTGGACAGGTGTCTTTTATACAGGTAACGAGTTCAAACAGGTACAGTTAATACAGGTAATGTGTGGAGAACAGGAGGGTTTCTTAAAGAAAAAGTAACAGGTCTGTGAGAGACGGAATTCTTACTGGTTGGTAGGGATCAAGTACTTACGTCATGCAATAAAATGCAAATTAATTACTTAAAAATCATACAATGTGATTTTCTGGATTTTTGTTTTAGATTCCGTCTCTCACAGTTGAAGTGTACCTATGATTAAAAAAATGACAGACCTCTACATGCTTTGTAAGTAGGACAACCTGCAAAATCGGCAGTGTATCAAATACTTGTTCTCCTCATTGTATACACTGACAGACTGTTAACTAAAGCCCTTGGACTCCAATGTTGCAAAGGAGTGTAGGCCTTTCACTATGAACTTGGTCATGGCTAGGTGGCACTCATTCACCCTCTCCTCAGTCATCCTCCCACTAGCTGCCAACCTGAAGGGGCTTTGGGCTTTTCTTTGGCTTGGACCAGTGGTATTAGAGGGAGGAGTGGGTTGGTTCATTGCAGCTGCAACTTTAACAAAAAAGTTTAAACTTTAAATGGGTGATTGAATTTATGAACGCACCCATAGCTAAACAATCCGCTGGCTAATGGTTACTTTTGATCATGAACCCATGTTCGCATAAATGTTGTAACTCCGTGTGTGGGCTCTAGGCTGCTAGCATACATACATAACATAGATCTTGCAACGAGAGATGAACTACGAGCTAGGCAGTCGAAAACTGTGCATTTCTCTGCCTGGTACATGATGCACTTTCCATAGATGTTTGGACAGATTGCTTGTGTTTCCGCCCTTACAAGCAAAAGTCTTGTTGCACCTGTGGTAACGAGCATTGTCAGCATCGTCTCTGGTGAAGTGTAACCACACTTTAACGTGTAGTTCTCTCCACCATCGTCACTGATTAAGAGCAGCGTGCTGTGACGTGTGAGAGTGAGCTCTCTTCTGGGTTGGGAAAAGCGAAAATGCATCATAGACGAATGTCTTCATATTATTGCAAATTAGAAACGGTTGGTGAGATACAATGTGCAAGATAACGTTTATGTAGCAATAATGAATAGGAAATGTATTTTCTTAATTTCTCCAGTACCGAAAGCAGAACCGATAACGTCGAAGCTTATCGATACTACGTTCTTTAATAATTTAGCCCCGGGGCCCGTTTAATACTGGGTTTCGGTACCCATCCCTAGGAGTGTGTGTGTGTGAGAAGGAAGGGGAAGTGTTATTTTTTCTAACAGAGATGTGTGTGTTTTGTTATTGACCTCACCAGGTCCATGTAGACAGTACAGTAGAGTGGGATTTATTGCACAAATCAACATACAAATGTGTCTATAATCAATTGTTATGTAGACTATTTGTCAACAAAGATTCACATCACTGCAGCCACGGAGTCCCCTGACAAGCTTTGTCTTCTGACAAGCTTGCCTGGTAAACACAAAATGGTGGTTGCCCAATTCTAGGGTGTCAATTCTGGCCCACTATCGTTCTACTCCTTGAGGGCTTTTTCCTCTCTGCTCAACTTCACCATCTAGTGGCCATTTGAGGGTAGAGGGAAAACATTGATTAGAAATAGAAATGGAGGCCTATCCTGTGAGGACCCCCAAAAAACCTTGGTTCCCCTTTGGTAAAACCATGTATTTACTTCACATGGTAGTTACATGGGCAGGTATGGTTACTGTGTGACGACATTGTTGGTTCACAACAAGACAGAAACATGACAGGAATGTCTAAATGCACTCTCTGAATATATTGTGAATACATTCCGAATCTTCTGAATGTCCTCCAGACAGGTGAGTATGCAACAGACGAGGAGGAGGAGATGAGCCCCATGTTCCCCAACGCCATAGAGGTGTTTGACCTGGCGGAGAATGAGGACATGCTCTCTCCCATGGAGATGGACCCTGAGAAACTGGCCCACAAGTTCAAAGAGGTGAGAAGGGAGGCTTGATGCCAAAGGCATCAAGTTCACCTCGAAATGGAGAAAAAGGTTCTATTCAATTCGACTACTTGTTGAGAGAGCGTATGAGATGAGACATTGGGCTGGAGTGAGCCATGGTGTCCATTTTTTTTTAACCGCTCTCTCCCTCTGTAGCTTCAGATAAAGCATGCAGTCACCCAGGCCGAGATTCAACAACTGAAGAGAAAGGTTAGACCTGCTCCAAAATCAATTACCCAACAAACATGGGACTTGTTTCACAGACCCACCTTAACCCTGGACTAAAACACAGTCCAGGGGTAAACTAGAAGTATACAGGAATAAACTTTACACTTTCTCCCCTCATCTAGCTGACGCATGCAGAGCAGGACAAGCTGCGCTGGCGCATGGAGCGTGCCCAGCTGGAACAGAGCGTTCGGGAGAACAAGGAGCGCATGGAGAAGCTGGAGGGCTACTGGATGGAGGCCCAAAGTCTGTGTCAGGCAGTGGACGAACACCTGAAGGAGACACAGGCCCAATACCAGACCCTGGAGCGCAAGTACAGCAAAGCCAAGCGCCTAATCAAGGAATACCAGCAAAAGTAAGGAGGATTCTGGGGTTTGTAGGAGGGAGAGGAATGAAGGATTCTGGAGTTTATAGGAGGAAGAGAAGGATGGGGGGATTCTGGGGTTTGTAGGAGGAAGAGAGGGATGGGGGGTTTCTGGGGGTTTGTAGTAGGAAGAGGATTGGGGTTCTGGGGTTTATAGGAGAAAGAGGAATGGAAGATTCTGGAGTTTGTAAGAGGAAGAGAGGAATGGAGGATTCTGGGATTTTTAGGTGGTAGTGCTGAGCGATTAACTGAAATTGCGGGGGTTTGTCATTAAATGACCTACGTTGGTTCAATTACTTTATTTTTTTTTTTTAGCTCAACACGCCGTTTCTCTAGAGAAGTCAAGAACGATGCGAGACGCTGGGCTGAAGGGAGTTGTAGTTTCCATTTAAGCAAATGAATTCACAGCAGAAATGTGGTAATTTAACTTAAATGACTATAATCAATTGCGCTTATTCTTTCCGGCATGGACAGAGACGGATACACACAGACTGCACGAGAGAGGATGATGGATAGAGACAGCTCGTGAGGTAGCGCAACCTGATTTGATAGTTGTAGTATTTGGTAATAAGCAGTCTTGAAATTATGACTTGCCTACTTATGACTACAACTACTATTCCCTGAAGGAGGGAAACGAGGTACAACATAGTTGTAGATCCTTCTTCGGGATCAGTGTCCCTTCAACGGGACGGTTGAGCTAACGTAGGCTAATGCGATTAGCATGAGGTTGTAAGTAACAAGAAAATATCCCAGGGCATAGACATATCTGATATTGGCAGAAAGTTTAAATTATTATTTTATTTTACTAGGCAAGTCAGTTAAGAACACATTCTTATTTTCAATGATGGCCTAGGAACAGTGGGTTAACTGCCTGTTCAGGGGAAGAACGACAGATTTGTACCTTGTCAGCTCGGGGATTTTGAACTTGCAACCTTTCGAGTCCAACGTTCTAACCACTAGGCTACCCTGCCGCCCACCTAGGCTACCCTGCCATTAGTTAATCTAACTGCACTGTCCAATTTACAGTAGTTATTACAGTGAAGGAATACCATGCTATTGTTTGAGGAGAGTGCACAATTTTATACATGAAAAGTTGTTAATAAACAAATTAGGCACAGTTGGGCAGTCTTGACAACATTTTGAACAGAAATACAATGGTTCATTGGATCAGTCTAAAACCAAATCTAAATTGCACCTGGGCTGGAATAATACTATATGGCCTTTCAAAGATGACGGTACAAAAAAATACTAAAGAACGGTTGTTTTTTTTCTTTGCATTATCTTTTCCTACATTACTTTCACATTTCCACAAACTTCAGTTTTTCCTTTCAAATGGTACCAAGAATATGCATATCCTTGCTTCAGGGCCTGAGTTACAGGCAAGGATCTCTTTTTTTATTTTTACCCCCTTTTTCTACCCAATTTCGTGATATCCAATTGCGATCTTGTCTCATCGCTGCAACTCCCCAAATGGCTCGGGAGAGGCATGCGTCTCCTGAAACATGACCCGCCAATCCGCACTTAACACCTGCCCGCTTCACCAATGTGTCGGAGGAAACACTGTTCAACCAGTGGTGTAAAGTACTTTTAAGTCGTTTTTTGTGGGTAACTGTACTTTACTATTTATCTTTTTGACAACTTTTACTACACTACATTCCTGAAGAAAACAATGTACTTTTTTTTTACTCCATACATTTTCCCTGACACCCAAAAGTACTTGCATTTTGAATGCTTAGCAGGACAGGGAAATGGCCCAAATTCACACACTTATTAAGAGAACATCCCTACTGCCTATGATCTGGCGGCCTCACTCAACATTGTGCCCCTGGCTATTCGTATTTAAACACAAATGGGAATGGGGTTGCCATAACACCGGGGGAAATATATTACATTTCACTCGCAGGAAGCTAAGCATGCTAGCTGACATTAGCCAGGATTTTTTCTTTTTTAGCATAATCTAGACTAGCTAGCTTCTTTGACTGTAGCATGGTCCATTTTAGAAAAAACAAGCGACTTAACACTACGTATACTCAACAAGAGAGCAACTCCACCGTGGGAATAGCTAGTAATAGCTAGCTCGCCTATGTGTGTTAGCCAACCTGGCTAGCACACTATGCAGTGCTCGCTTAGCTAGCCAAGTCAAGAAAGTCCACATAACCGAGGTGGGACCGGACCATCAACAATTCTGGGAAGAGTGGCAAGCGGAGTCGCACAGGCGGTGGGCAATACTCCCACGGACTGGTTTGAGCGAGGGGCCGCCTGAGCAGGCTGCAAGAGGAGACAAACTACACACAGATCGTGAGTACCATTCAGATAAATGGCTTAGCCGTCGTCGTCTCGTTCGTTTTCTTAGCAGTCTTAATCATCGCACCAGCAAATTGAAGAATAACACATTGTTTGTGATTTAGAAAACGTATGAGAACAAATACAAACTTCAGCACACAACGTCCAGAGGATAAGCACGCTCTACCACTATGGGACAGTTTAGTTGGCACAACGTAAGACAGTCTCGTTTTCTAATTGTTTGTTTTAGTAGCGTGAATCATTCCTGTTCATAATGAGTGGAATAATTGAAGGAATGAATCAGACCCTCATACTTATCACCTATAGAAGGCAGGGCTTCTGGCGAGGAATGGATTTCATTGGCCTGGTCAGGCGTGATTGTAGATCCTTAAAAATTTCTTAGGGATCAAATGACAGTAACAGGATCGATTTGACAACAGCCAGTGAAAATGCAGGGCGCCAAATTCAAACATCTCATAATTAAAATTCCTCAAACATACAAGTATTATACACCATTTTAAAGAAAAACTTCTTGTTAATCCCACCACAGTGTCCGATTTCAAAAAGGATTTGCGGTGAAAGCATACCATGCGATTATGTTAGGTCAGCGCCTAGTCACAAAAACAGCCATTTTCCAGCCAAAGAGAGGAGTCACAAAAAGCAGAAATAGAGAGAAAATGAATCACTAACCTTTTGATGATCTTCATCAGATGGCACCCATAGGACTTCCTGTTACACAATACATGTACAGTGCCTTGCGAAAGTATTCGGCCCCCTTGAACTTTGCGACCTTTTGCCACATTTCAGGCTTCAAACATAAAGATATAAAACTGTATTTTTTTGTGAAGAATCAACAACAAGTGGGACACAATCATGAAGTGGAACGACATTTATTGGATATTTCAAACTTTTTTAACATATCAAAAACTGAAAAATTGGGCGTGCAAAATTATTCAGCCCCTACTTTGTAGCGCCACCTTTTGCTGTGATTACAGCTGTAAGTCGCTTGGGGTATGTCTCTATCAGTTTTGCACATCGAGAGACTGAATTTTTTTCCCATTCCTCCTTGCAAAACAGCTCGAGCTCAGTGAGGTTGGATGGAGAGCATTTGTGAACAGCAGTTTTCAGTTCTTTCCACAGATTCTCGATTGGATTCAGGTCTGGACTTGGCCATTCTAACACCTGGATATGTTTATTTTTGAACCATTCCATTGTAGATTTTGCTTTATGTTTTGGATCATTGTCTTGTTGGAAGACAAATCTCCGTCCCAGTCTCAGGTCTTTTCAGACTCCATCAGGTTTTCTTCCAGAATGGTCCTGTATTTGGCTCCATCCATCTTCCCATCAATTTTAACCATCTTCCCTGTCCCTGCTGAAGAAAAGCAGGCCCAAACCATGATGCTGCCACCACCATGTTTGACAGTGGGGATGGTGTGTTCAGCTGTGTTGCTTTTACGCCAAACATAACGTTTTGCATTGTTGCCAAAAAGTTCAATTTTGATTTCATCTGACCAGAGCACCTTCTTCCACATGTTTGGTGTGTCTCCCAGGTGGCTTGTGGCAAACTTTAAACAACACTTTTTATGAATATCTTTAAGAAATGGCTTTCTTCTTGCCACTCTTCCATAAAGGCCAGATTTGTGCAATATACGACTGATTGTTGTCCTATGGACAGAGTCTCCCACCTCAGCTGTAGATCTCTGCAGTTCATCCAGAGTGATCATGGGCCTCTTGGCTGCATCTCTGATCAGTCTTCTCCTTGTATGAGCTGAAAGTTTAGAGGGACGGCCAGGTCTTGGTAGATTTGCAGTGGTCTGATACTCCTTCCATTTCAATATTATCGCTTGCACAGTGCTCCTTGGGATGTTTAAAGCTTGGGAAATCTTTTTGTATCCAAATCCGGCTTTAAACTTCTTCACAACAGTATCTCGGACCTGCCTGGTGTGTTCCTTGTTCTTCATGATGCTCTCTGCGCTTTTAACGGACCTCTGAGACTATCACAGTGCAGGTGCATTTATACAGAGACTTGATTACACACAGGTGGATTGTATTTATCATCATTAGTCATTTAGGTCAACATTGGATCATTCAGAGATCCTCACTGAACTTCTGGAGAGAGTTTGCTGCACTGAAAGTAAAGGGGCTGAATAATTTTGCACGCCCAATTTTTCAGTTTTTGATTTGTTAAAAAGTTTGAAATATCCAATAAATGTCGTTCCACTTCATGATTGTGTCCCACTTGTTGTTGATTCTTCACAAAAAAATACATACATATACATTTATATCTTTATGTTTGAAGCCTGAAATGTGGCAAAAGGTCGCAAAGTTCAAGGGGCCCGAATACTTTCGCAAGGCACTGTATGTTTTGTTCGAATCTCAGTTTACATAGGCGCGTTATGTTCAGTAATGTTTTTATTCCAAAACATCCGGTGATTTTGCAGAGAGCCACATCAATTTACAGAAATACTCATCATAAACGTTGATGAAAGATACAAGTGTTATGCATAGAATTAAAGATATACTTCTCATTAATGCAACCGCTGTGCCAGATTTCAAAAAAGCTTTACGGCAAAAGCACAACATGCAATAATCTGAGTACAGCGCTCAGCCACCAAAACAAGCCATACAGATACCCGCCATGTTATGGAGTCAACAGAAGTCAGAAATAGAAATGATAAATATTCACTTACCTTTGATGATCTCCATCGGAATTGCACTCCCAGGAATCCCAGTTCCACAATAAATGTTTGTTTTGTTCGATAAAGTCCATCATTTATGTCCAAATACCTCCTTTTTGTTTGCACGTTTAGTACACTAATCCAAATGCACAAGGCGCGGGCACTAAGTCCAGGCGAAAAGTCAAAAAAGTTCCGTTACAGTTTGTAGAAACATGTCAAACGATGTATAGAATCAATCATTAGGATGTTTTTATCATAAATCTATATTAATATTCCAACCGGACAATTTCTTTGTCTTTAGAAAGGAAAGGGAACGGAGCTCGTGGTCACGGCACGTGACTAAACTAAAGGCTTTCAACCTGACCACTGGTTGAAACAGCTCTTATTCGCCCCCCTTTCACAGTAGAGCCTGAAACAACATTCTAAAGACTGTTGACATCTAGTGGAAGCCCTAGGAAGTGCAAGCTGACCAAATTTATACTTTATATTGGATAGGCAATTACTTGAAAAACTACAAACCTTCCTTGTTGGATTTTTCTCAGGTTTTCACCTGCCATATGAGTTCTGTTATACTCACAGACATCATTCAAACAGTTTTAGAAACTTCAGAGTGTTTTCCATCCAAATCTACTAATATTATGCATATTTTAGCTTCTGGGCCTGAGTACAGGCAGTTTACTTTGGGCACGCTTTTCATCCAAAATACTGCCCCCCACCCCAAAGAGGTTTTTAAACTGAAATCACGAGAGTGCGACTCTCTATAGTATGTTGTACCGAAGTTTACTGACTGAAAGGGATCTAGTAAAATGATTTTTCGTCAGACAGCTCTGCAGCATACTTAGCCAGCTACAGCTACTAGGTTTGTCAGACAGCTCTGCAGCATACTTAGCCAGCTACAGCTACTAGGTTTGTCAGACAGTACAGTATAGGGAGCACAGAGAACGTTGGATATTTGGCTGGCTGGCTGCTATTGCCTGAGCAGAGATGAGATGATGATTAAATGAAAAATAATCAAATTTAAAAACTAAATAATATACTCTGAAATATTTTATTATTTCATAGTAATTCCCTAATTTTCTATTGATGTTTACCCAATGTGCACCTGGCAGAGACAATGAAATGTTTTTCAATGTTTCGGCAATTGAATGTAAACTATATTTGGTTTTGTCGAAAACCGTGATAATTTTTTGTATAATGAACCGAAACCGAACCGACCTCAAAACAGCACTAATCGCTCAGCACTTGTAGGGGGATGAGAGGAATGGGGGTTATAGGGTTGTAGGAGGAAGAGGAATGGGGGTTCTGGGGTTTGTAGGAGGAATGGAGGATTCAGGAGTTGGAGGAAGAGAGGAGGGTGATGGGTGGGCAAGATTCAGCCTAACCATGCCACGCTATGTGTCTCAGGGAGATTGAGTATCTGAAGAGGGAGACGGCTCAGCGCAGAGCCCAAGAGGAGACCGAGGCCACTCATAAGGAAGAGGCAGATAACCTCCAGGACAAGGTGTTGTATATTTAGGTTCTACTGTGTGTGGAAATATTTCATGACATTCTCAATAATTATGTAAGACAATTTGCTGTGGTTAATCTAAACACATAGCATGAAGATGCTACTGAGTTATGATCATTCTGCCTTGGGATTTTGTGTGTAATAAAAGCCCCCTCTCTCTCTCTCTCTGTCCTCCTCAGATCACAGACCTGGAGACCAAGGTGGATGCGCTGAAGACCTCTGATCCCTCCTAAACCTCTGGCAGAGAGAGGGAAAGGAGGAACAATGCCTTCACACTGCGGCTATCTTTTTTCCAATCCACGTTTTCCTTGACGGATTGTCAGAACGACAAAAGAAGAAGAAAATAAGGGAGAAAGGACGACTTTAGGGGCAGCAGTTTTGGGGGCAGGGGTTTCAAAAGACACCTGCAAGCGAAAATGGAAGAAAAAAAATCATGTTTTCAACTGATGTCTGTCATTTGCTTCGAGCCGCGTCAACAATCCCTATATGCTCCTTATTCAGAACCTGGAGTCCTTGTTGCATCGAACCACATTCACCTAGTTTAACTACCCAATTGATCAATCTGTGAAGGAGGGCGCTTGTCTTCTATGCTCTTCCTTCTGTCTTAATCACATGTAAAATAACTAACCAGGAAATACAGCCCCTACTGACTTAACGCTTCTATACTAGACTTACTGGTTCAATAATAAACTGGATATGGAGGCCAGAATTGGACAGAAGAAACTGATATGATGACAAAGATCCTCAAATACTGGTGTATAGCCTACTGGTGACAGATAGTGCTTCTGCTGTTATGGCTCGATCTCTTGATTTCTACTAACTGAACAAAAGGAAAATGGCCGCTTCCCCTTTTTGCTCAACTGCTCCCCTTGTATGATGGAAAGACTCGGGTTGGGTTCAAGTTCATTTGTACAGTGATGATATGCTTGTTTTGTATATATTCTTTACATATATTTAAAGTTGCTTAAAAAGCTTAAGCAATGTGGCTGGGTTGAGAGGGCGTTGAATGGAATTGACTTAAGCATCGAGAAGACTGGGTATACAGAAGATGGTCTAATTCCAAGTGGATATAGGCCACGCAAAGTGGCACATTTTCCTTTTTATATTAGCAAAATGGCAAACAGGGTGTGAATATGTGCAACCTTAACAGTTCAATGTGCTACTCGTGGTTTTACTTGCGTATGTCTCACCTTGGGTTCTGACAACGTAGAGGGTCAGTATTATTTGACTTTGTGCTTCACTCTATATCAATTTCAGAATCCGTGTTTTCCCCGCCCCAACCAGGAATGTCTTACTCACGCTCTAACGTTTGAGCCTGGAATCACTGCTAGTTTAGCAAAGGGGTTTAAATTTAGCCCCCAGACCGGTATAGCCCTTTGAATTTGGGGACTGGATGGCAATCTTTGTGTAATGTTGGGGTAACTAGAGCCATGGGATAATGTTGATGTAGCAACATTATGTAGCTTTATGAAAGCGATCGACGGAGGCAGGGGGGGAAAAATGTTCCAGCATGCCTCAAGTGGCTTCCTATCTCCTTGTCTCCTTTTCTTAATTTCATCTGATCGGAAAAAAACATAGGGGAGGTTAAAGCAAAGCAGTGTGTCTGATCTGATTCCGACCAGAGGACCTCCTGTCACCTGTCCAGTCCATCTCAGGTCAGTGCAGATGAAGGAGACGGGAGGAGGATGCCACTGTGGAATACTGCGGTGAGGTGAAAGGGCTTTGTCTGTAGACGCGATGCTCTCACTTGAATCTCCAATAATACCAGTCAGCTGCCTTGCTCCCTCTGTGCTGCTCATGTTTGTCAAGTGTCTTTTTTTATCCAAGACTAGGCATTTGTAACTTCCTGTCATTACTTCTCTGTCCCCTAGTGGCACAAACAGGTCAGACTCATTTGCCCCCACGATGTCTACATTTTTTTTTCTTAATAATTGGCCCTATTATTATTTTAATCTTGTGTCATTTCAATTGTTTTAATGTAAAAAAAAAAATATTTTAACTGTGAAAACTCTTGTCAAGTACATCTGTTTTCATGGGCCCAATGTTACTGTACATTTCTGTTGCAGTACTGTTCTAAACCAGGAGATGTCACTCTTTCAGTGAGTTGGATTGAGAGGAGGAATATCAGGTCGTGGCTAATTCCTGTTTTACCGTCTCTGGAATAAGCTGACAGGTTTTTCTGACCATATTTTGCAGTATTAGGTAATATTGGAGTCGATGTGCGAACAACTTCCACATGCTGAGAAGTGGTAGGGAACATAGAACTAAAAAGGGACTTAAAGGCCCAGTCAACATGGTTTACCTGTGTAAAATTATATATTTCCACACTGAGGTTTTAATAATAGTGTCAAATTGTATAAATTATGGTAATGCCCTTTTAGTGTAAGAGTTCATTGAAAAGACTGCCTGTGAATTCCGGCCTGTTTTGGTGGGATGGAGTTTTGGCCTGCCCCAAAAATCTAATTTTCAGTTTCCCCCTCCACACTCAGACCACTCCAAGACAGTCCTAGAAAAAGTATTGCTCTTTGCTAAGAAAGTATTTGGTTTCTTTTTGATGGTTTTAATTGAGAACCATCACAGTAAGGTACTTAATTGTGACCCAGAAATGATTTCAGATTGAGATAAAATGGCTGCATTGGATCTTTTTAAGAAAAAGGAAAAACATTCAAAAAAAAGTACTTTTTTGTGTGTTTGTCTTGTATGACATGGAACCATCATTGGCCTATTAACCTCATACAGTATGCTTGTATAGGATGCTGATCGTAACATAGTGAGTGTGCCAGTATGGAACACACACGGTCCACCTTAGAGATAAGCAAGAGCCTCTCTCATCTCAAGACCTTTTAAACCACTGTCCCCAATGGTATTATTGCTACTTTGCGCTTTCCTCTTGGCTATATGCGGTATATGTTTACCTTTTTTAAAATCCATCTTCATAGTGAATACCTTGCCCTACAGTTGTGAATCAAAACTGTTGACCTCTACTAAATAAAAAGAAAGCGAACTGCATAGAACACATTCGGATAGATAAGATGTCTGTTCATGTATTGACTGTCAAATGGACCTAACCAAGGGACTTGCTTGTAAAGTCTTCATCACAAGGCTGACTTCTCCTCTCAGATGGCGGGCAGACACTGGACAAGTATCATTTACCTACAAACTAGACTAAATTAAAAATGTTCACAAAATAATATTCCTTGGCTAGAGCTATGCTGTCAGTAAAGTTACTACCGTGGGCAACATGTCAGCAATGGGATAGTTGACCAATGGAAATGTCTGGGTGAAAAAGAGATGTGATTTACTGAAGTGGATCCTTGAATTTGACACATTGAGCATCTTTATGATTCCAGTTCTGATACTGCCTCGAGGGGTACTGTTAGAATACAGTACATATGCAGGGAAATGCGTGTTCATATCTGCACTTCAGAATAGGAAGCAACCCCAATGAGGCCATGGAACAGGAGCTCTATGATCTGGACCCGAACGAACAATTGTATGGTTTCTCACATCTTTTAACATTCCATTGTACACTTTGTCATTACTCTTTACGAGTGCATGAGATTCGATATGCCAGACAAAATGCTGTTGGAAACTCATTCTGGATCTCTGCTTCACACTAGGGACTCTTGCATTATTGACCATGGCCCATTAGTACAGTGTAATAGCTTTGCCCTCCTCTGAGGTGGAAGGAAACTAGTTACATTCCTTGTTGTATTTTTATTTTTATCATTGCCTTGTGGTTTGCAAACACAATGAGTAAGAGAAAGTCCAGAAATCCATAATGTTCGTCTCTCACATCATTTACTGTCATTGTTAATAAATGCAGATGTGTTGAACAAGAGCTCAAGGGTCACGTTGGCTTGTTTTGTGTTTATAACCGGTTGCACCTGCAATGCTTCAATGAAAGGGGTGTCGTTTTCATGAATGAAAGGTATATTAATGTTGGTGTGTTTACATTTTATGCACTGAATTTGTTCACAAAAGTCAAGAGGTTCTAAAAGAGTAGAGCTTATTTCACTTTTCAAATCAAATCAAAATGTATTTGCCACATGCACCGAATACAACGAGTGTAGACTTTACTTACTTACAAACCCTTAACCAACAGTGCAGTTCAAGAGCAAAATATTTACCAAGTAGACTATTATAAAAAGTAACAGAATAAGAATAACGAGCCTATATACAGGGTGCACCGGTACAAGCTATTTGAGGTAATCTGTACATGTAGGTAGGGGCGAAGTGACTATGCATAGGTAACAAACAAACAGTGAGTAGAAGCAGTGGATAAGGGCTGGTCAATGTAAATTGTCCGGTGGCGATTTTTATGAATTTTTCAGCAGTGTAATGGCTTGAGGGTAGAAGCTGTTGAGGAGCCTTTTGGTCCTAGACTTGGTGCTCCGCGACCGCTTGTCGTGCAGTAGCAGAGAAAACTGTCTATAACTTGGGTGACTGGAGTCTCTGACAATTGTATCAGCTTTCCTTTGACACCACCTACTATATTGGTCCTGGATGGCAGGAAGCTTGGCCCCGGTGATGTACTGGGCCGTTCACACTACCCTCTGTAGCGCCTTACGGTCAGATGCCGAGCAGTTGCCATACCAGGCGGTGATGCAACCGGTCAGGATGCTCTCGATGGTGCAGCTGTAGAACCTTTTGAGGATCTGGGGGCCCATGCCAAATATTTTCAGTCTCCTGAGGGGGCAAAGGTTTTGTCGTGCCCTCTTCACGACTGTCTTGGTATGTTTGGACCATGATAGTTTGTTGGTGATGTGGACACCAAGGAACTTAACCCGCTCCACTACAGCCCTGTCAATGTTAATGGGGGCCCTGTTCGGCCCGACTTTTCCTGTAGTCCACGGTCAGCTCCTTTTGTCTTGCTCACATTGAGGGAGAGGTTGTTGTCCGGGCACCACACTGCCAGTACTCAGACCTCCCTATAGGCTGTCTCATCGTTGTCGGTGATCAGGCCTACCACTGTTGTCATCAGCAAACTTAATGATGGTGTTGGAGTCGTGTTTGGCCACGCAGTCATGGGTGAAAAGGGAGTACAGGAGGGGACTAAGGACACACCCCTGAAGGGCCCCAGTGTTAAGGATCAGCGTGGCAGACGTATTGTTGCCTACTATTACCACCTGGGGGCTGCCCGTCCAGAAGTCCAGGATCCAGTTGCAGAGGGAGGTGTTTAGTCCCAGAGTCCTTAGCTTAGTGATGTGCTTTGTGGGCACTATGGTGTTGAATGCTGAGCTGTAGTCGATGAACAGCATTCTCACATAGGTGTTACTTTTGTCCAGGTGAGAAAGGGCGTTGTGGAGTGCGATTGAGATTGTGTCATCTGTGGATCGGTTGGGACGGTATGCAAATTGGAGTGGGTCAAGAGTGTCTGGGAGGATGCTGTTGATGTGAGCCATGACCAGTCTTTCAAAGCACTTCATGGCTACTGATGTGAGTGCCACATTGCAGTAATCATTTAGGCAGGTTACCTTCGCTTCCTTGGGCACAGGGACTATGGTGGTCTGCTTGAAACCTGTAGGTATTACAGACTCGGTCAGGGAGAGGTTGAAAATGTCAGTGAAGACACTTGACAGTTGGTCCGTGCATGCTTTGAGTACACGTCCTGGTAATCCGTCTGGCCCAGCGGCTTTGTGAATGTTGACCTGTTTAAAGGTTTTGTTCACATCGGCTACCGAGAGCGTTATCACACAGTCATCCAGAACAGCTGGTGCTCTCGTACATGCTTCAGTGTTGCTTGCCTCGAAGCGAGGCAAAGAGCATAAAAGGCATTTAGCTCGTGTGTTAGGCTCGCATCAATGGGCAGCTCACTTCTGTGTTTCCCTTTGTAGTCTGTAATAGTTCAAATTATTTCCTCAGAGTGGATCCTTTTCGAAGTGTCTTATGGGAGCTTTGGACTAATAGTTGGCCTAAAGGTATCACAAAGAACAAAACGACCTTGCGGACATGCACAACATTAGGTTGCATGACGTAATACCGTTATAAAGTCTGTTACTTTTCATCAGACATCATTACTGTTCTTCCATGTAGCTGAGACAGACGTGGATTCGAACTTCAAGTGATCAATTATGGATGAGAATAAGGTAGGCTTAGTCCTTGGAATACATGTAGGCCTGGGATTTCAAAAATTAACATAACATCTGATATTGATAGACATATTAGTCCTATATATATTAGTACTACTAGTAATAGGCTATCTACAGTGGTTGCGGTATAGAATAGCACCTAGCCTATCAGGTGCATGAGACCATTATCGTTATGACTTTATGACACCTGCAATTCTCGAATTCAGGGCGCAGTTGAAACGGGTTTGTACTGGTCGTACATGTTTTAGCAAGTATTCCCTTTTTTTTGCATCCTTCCCAAATCGGATGGAAAGCAGTTGGATTTGAAATATCAACAGGAGAGAGATGAAAGAGCCAGTAGTCTAGCCAAAGAAAGACAGGACCAGCAGTGGAAAGACAACCTGGTCTCAGAGCCTTTTGTATTATTCTTTATGTAAAACTAAGTTTGATATTTTAAGTTTGCCTGAGACAGATGGTTACGTAGTATGGTGGTTGGTCGGGCGTATAACGCAAATGTCTAGCAACCCAAAGGTTGTGAATTAGAATCTCATCATGGACAAATTTAGCATTTTAGCTCATTAACTTTCCAACAATTTTTACTACTTTTTAGCTACTTTGCAACTACTGAGCATGTTCGCTAACCCTTCCCCTAACCCTACCCCTTTTAGCTAACCCTTCACCTAACCCTAGTTTAATTATTTAACCTACCTCCTAAAATTAACCTCAACCTTACCCCTAGCCTATAGCTAACGTTACTGAGGTAAATTTCGTAACATATTGTACATTTTGCAAATTCGTAAAATATAATATGAATTGTAATTTGTAACATATCATATGAAATGGGTGATGGACCAGATGTATTACATACTATACAAAATGTAACCTACCATACTAATTGAAGTGTCTGATTTATATACAGAATATTAAGAAATGCTCTCAGACCAGGTTTGGAAAGAAGCTAAGCTAAAATGACAACTTGGTCAAAGGTTTTGATAAGGTAGACCATTTCATTATTTTGTGCCGGCCAAGGCGCATTGGTGTCTCTGCGGGGTCTTTGGCCTGGTTTTCTGACTTCCTCTCTCAAAGAGTGCAGTGTATAAAGTCAGATCATCTGCTGTCTCAACCACTGCCTGTCACAAATGGAGTACCTCAAGGCTCGATCCTAGGCCCCACGCTATTCTCAATTTACATCAACATCATAGCTCAGGCAGTAGGAAGCTCTCTCATCCATTTACATGCAGATGATACAGTCTTATACTCAACTGGCTCCTCCCTGTATGTTGTGTTAAATGCTCTACAACAAAGCTTTCTTAGTATCCAACAAGTTCTCTGACCTTAACCTTGTTCTGAACACCTCCAAAACAAAGGTCATGTGGTTTGGTAAGAAGAATGCCCCTCTCCCCACCGGTGTGATTACTACCTCTGAGGGTTTAGAGCTCGAGGAAGTTACCTCATACAAGTACTTGGGAGTATGGCTACACTGTCCTTCTCTCAGCACATATCAAGGTTAAATCTATACATGGTTTCCTCTATCGCAATCGCTCCTCTTTCACCCCAACTGCCAAACTAACCCTGATTAAGATGACCATCCTAGATTACGGAAATGTAATTTATAGATCGGCAGGTAAGGGTGCTATCGAGTGGCTAGATGTTCTTTACCATTCGACCATCAGATTTGCCACCAATGCTCCTTATGGGACACATCACTGAACTCTATACTCCTCTGTAAACTGGTAATCTCTGAATACCTGTCGCAAGACCCACTGGTTGATGCTTATTTATAAAACCCTCTTAGGCCACACTCCACCTATCTGAGATATCTACTGCAGCCCTCATCCTCAACATACAACATCCGCTCTGCCAGTCACATTCTACTAAAGGTCCCCAAAGCGCACACATCCCTAGGTCGCTCCTATTTTCATTTTGCTGCAGCTAGAGACTGGAACGAGCTGCAAAAAAACACTCAAACTGGACAGTTTTATCTCCATCTCTTCATTCAAAGACTCAATCATGGACACTCTTACTGACAATTGTGGCTGCTTCACATGATGTATTGTTGTCTCTACCTTCTTGCCCTTTGTGCTGATGTCTGTGCCCAATAATGTTTGTGCTATTTTTTTGTGCTGCTCCCATGTTGTGTTGCTACCATACGGTGTTGTCATGTATTGCTGCCATGCTATGTTGTCTTAGGTTTCTCTTTATGTAGTGTTGTGGTGTCTCTCTGGTCGTGATGTGTTTTGTCCTATATTTTTTGCCTTTTGGTAGACAGTCATTGTAAATAAGAATTTGTTCTTAAACTGACTTGCATGGTTAAATAAAGGTTAAATCAATTCATTAAAAAAAATTATCCCAACTGGATAATAGCAGTGAATTCACTGCTTCAAGCTTTTCTCTTTTCCCTTGTGAGTCATCATCCGATGTGAGTCCACGGGAGAGTGCAACCAGCACCAAAGCCCACCTGGTATCCTAATCCCACGCATCAGGAAACTATCCAGTCAGAGCTTCCAGAGAAAGCAAGGGGGAAATTGTTAGGTACTCCTGAGAAAAATGTAAGTCTTAGAACACCCTCTCAGAACTCAGACCCATGCAGCAAAGCTGCTCGCCAGACCAAGATGCCCACTATGGTAGAGGACAATGTCTCTGTGTCGTCGATGAATGTTGATTCAGAGACATCTAAAATCATGGACACATTTGTGGCGGCTGCAGAGAGCTTTGTAAAAGGCATTTGAAGCTGATGACAACACGAAGCAGTCTGATTTTGTTGACAGCATTATGAACTGGGTAAAGAATTTATTAACACAACACTGAGTCACGTACCTGTGAGGACAGCATTTTACAGAGCACACCCACCGCTTCCTCTATGAGTATGGACACAACAGCCTGTGATGCTTTTAAAATCATAGTAGATGGTGTGAAAAGCCTGTTCCAGACCACAGAGTACTCTGGTACAGACTCGGTCCTTCTTCAGGATTCAAACGATTCAGAGACCTCATCCACAGACTCAGAAAAAGGTGTTGTGTCCGAGATGAAGATGTGGTCTGTAGCACAGGTGATTTGCCAGCGTCTTCAGAGAATGCTGGGGTATTTTCTCTCCCGTTGTGTCAAAAGCAGTGCTACCATGGCTGATGCCAAAAAAGTATCCGATCTTGGTCATCATTCAGGAGGAAATTTCCAGGTCTGAAGAAGTGAAGACCTCTGGGAAGTTCGCCCAACTACATAACATTTTGGGAACTATGACGTAAAGTGTAGCGATGGCTCAATGTGAAGGCAGTGAAGCTGGAGCACACTTCCTAGGACTGCCACGCAAAATAAATGCCATGCTGAACAGATTGAACGTCACTGAGTGCGCCCCATTAGTTTGCACTATATAGATCAACGTTTTTTCGGTGGTCGAATCAACATTATATCAGCCCTTTTCAATGCAACGCACCAAAACAAATCTAACTTTTCAAGATTGAGTCTGTGATTTTGTTTTCTGCACAGCCAGAGCCAAAGGAGTAGAATTATATTGATTGGAGTAGCCCATAAGCGGTCTTTCAATCACCCGCGAGTGAATGCACTTTTCAGATCAGAGCCGCGGGTGTGCACATTTGTTGATATACTTTGCTAGTTAGCGAGTTATTAGCCCAGTTATAGATAAGTATAGGTCAGCAATGGGGAGTTACCGCTTCCTACAAGAGCACAACATGTGTAGGATACCTTTGCCTTTGAAAAGCCAGTCAGGTAAAAAGCGTATGTCTTAATTTAAGGGGCAGTGTTGTATTTTGAGACAGGCTTGAATAAGCCTATAGGCAGAGGGGTAGCCTACACTGTCTAATTCTCTGTATGGTAATAATAATTAATTTCATTTTGTAAAGTGGTTTCTTACATATTACAACACAATACAATGCAATTTACAGTCACCTATTTGGTGCATGGTGTTAAACCAAGTCAAAATTAATTAATGTCAATCCCTTCATAATGTAAACACTTTTTAAAAATCTCATGCAATGTAGGCCTGCATTGAAAATCATAGAAGTCAAAAGCTATTTCCATGTGAAAATGTTATGGGATTTAGGCCTACATCATGCTCAAATAGCCACAATAGCCCATTGGCTACTGTCTAAAACTGTATGTGTTCACTGTAAATGCGCGCCAGAAGTTGCAAAAACTCTCACAAAGCTCAAGTTTCCGCTCACAATAGTTTTTTTACCCCTCCAATTGGTAGCTACAGTCTTGTCTCATCGCTGCGACTCCCGTACAGACTCGGGAGAGGCAAATGTTGAGAGCTGTGCATCCTCCGAAACACAACCCAACCAAGCCGCACTGCTTCTTCACACAAATGCCCACTTAACCCGGAAGCCAGCCGCACCAATGTGTTGGAGGAAACACCGTACACCTGGCAACCGTGTCAGCGTGCACTGCGCCCGGCCAGCCACAGGAGTTGCTAGTGCGCAATGGAACAAGGGCATCCCTGCCGGCCAAACCCTCCCCTAACTCGGACGACGCTGGGCCAATTGTGCGCCGCCCCATGGGTCTCCCGGTTGCGGCAGGCTGCAACAGAGCATGGACTCGAACCCAGAATCTCTAGTGGCACAGCTAGCACTGCGGTACAGTGCCTTCGACCACTGTGCCACTCGGGAGGCCTGACAAGACCAAAAATTTGGAGGGAACATTGCTCCCAGGAGCTTCCATTCCTAGTGAGTTGCCTGTCTATAGTTGTCCGATTGTACCAAGTACAATTATTGATGTGAATGATGGTACAGTCCGACCCTACAGTGGGTGGCAAAACCATCACTGGTGTAGTTAACACAATCCTGGATGTTGTAAATCCAGCAGGACTACATGAAGTCATCTCTATGGGTAAGATCCTCACTCTGTCCCAATATATAGTTGATGAACTCCAAAACCTGATTTTGAAACGTGTTTGTTAATGGAATCAGTGGCAGCGGGGAAAAGTGTGTTAGACATTGTTCTAACGACTTTCACGATGAGGGAAAAACAATCAGGGAAGCTCTTTTCCGCCGAGCCTGTGTGTATGCCTTTGCTGAAATGTCAGTGAAAGAAGTTGCTGTTCCCTCTTCTCATCCCTGCTTCTTGCGAAAAGCTCTGCAGTCTCCAACAGCTCTTCACAGCTCCATGACAATGTTGTGAATCTGTTCACAATGGTCCATCAAGTCATGGACAACAATGGAACGCAAGCAACATCTGAATCATATGTTCTCCCCACTGAGTCCGAGGTTGTGACAGAGTAGGGGTGACAGAGTGATTCCTCAGACTGAGTCTGTTCATCTCTTCAACTCGAAGGTAGACAAGCATAGAGGTTCTGGTTAAAATGTTCCTATTACATTTTAAAACGCTTTTATTACAACACTATTGCAACACTATTATTTAAGTGTTGATCCTGGGTATGCTGTTCTCTTGCCACACAATATAATAATCCAACAATAACAATATTCTATCTCAGCTGCTAATGACTAGCAATGTGTAGAAGGAGTTAAAGAAATGCGCTAACCATATTGTACATTAAAAAGAAAATCAAGAAATATATATTGTGAAATGTTAAGAATATACTGTGGATCTATATGAGTGTACGGTTATACTTTATACAAGTAGTAAAGGGAATAGTGACGAGTTAGGAGCGAGGTAGAGAGGTAGATAATAACACAGAGCGGCAGCAGTGGTGTGGGTGGGTTGGGTGTGTGTGTGTGCGTGCATGCGTGAGTGAATTTGTGTTTGATGTGGGAATGCAGTCAGTGCAAATAGCCTTAAGTACAGCCAGGGGTTAGCTGTTCAACAGTCTTATAGCCTGCAGGTAGAAACTCTCTGAGCCTGTTGGTCCTGGCCCTAATGCTCCGAGACCACCTGCCAGACGGTAAGAGAGAAAACAGTCCATGGCTGGTGTGGCTGAAGTCTCTGGAAATATTCTGGGCCTTCCTCAGGCACCACCTGTCTCAACAGTATCTATGCTGCAATAGTCTATGTGCCGGGTGGCTAGGGTCAGTCTGTTATATCTGGTGTAATTCTCCTGTCTTATCTGGTGTCCTGTGTGAATTAAAGTATGCTCCCACTAACTCTCTTTTTCTCCCTCTCTCCCTCCCCTCCCGGAGGACCTGAGCCCTAGGATCATGCTTCAGGACTACCTGGCCTGATGACTCTTGGCTGTCCCCAGTCTACCTGGTCGTACTGCTGCTCCAGTTTCAACTGTTCTGCCTGCGGATAGGGAACCCTGACCTGTTCGCTATCACTTTAATTCCCAAATAAATTGCCTGCATCAGTTGCAAAAAAAGGGGTTGTGATGGTGGTGCAAATGAGGATGTGTTCAACTCTCAGTTCCGAAGCTTCTTTACTTTGTTTTGTTGTATTTAAAAATGTGCTTTGTAGCCTTGTTTCAAGTTTAACCAGAATCGGATCCACTCATTTCTTCCTTTGGACTACACATCTGTTGGTCTCGGCTGTTTCGTGGTGGCCTTTCTCTGCTGGAGATCTGTTAGCGGATTGGATTGCATACGGTTTTTTTTGCATACGGTATTTCATTTGTTTGAATGTGATTTATACCGTGTTGATTTGTGGTCAGTTGTAGTTGAAGACTACTGAGATTTGATACTCTTTCCGGTTGTATAGTAAAAGAGTTTGATATTTTGATTGTATGATTGAGGCTGGGTTTAAGCTGCACTTTTATGAACGGACAAACATTGCGTGACTAAGGTCACTTGAGTTCACTGAACTCCTTTACCGGAATGGACTCTTTTAGGCCCGAGGTACAGGACTTTTCTGGAGGAACCAGAGCTCATGTTCGTCATATGTGTGTGATCATTTATGTTGGTAATACAACCAATGCAAAAGAACAGTTGTTTTGAAGTTATTTCCAATGTTTTTAATGGTTTATGAAAAGTGTATGTCCATCCTTTTCCATGTGTCCTTTGTATTGGTGTAGACTTGACGGACCAGACGGGACTCATTCCCTCACAAAACAAAAAGGAGAAAGCAATATTTTCTCTGGTAGGCACAACCTAACTGGCACCCCTACAAACAACAACCTCAAGTCAAAACCGTTACAACATGCCTTCAAGGCAACTCGGCCGCTCGTCTAAAACCCTTTCTCACTGTTTGTTCTATACATGTCTCCCGACTTCCTACTGTCCTGTAAAAAAACTATAATATATAAATAAATCAAAGGGAAGGAGATCGGAGCTCCTGGTATATAACATCTGTTTTACCTCTCTGCCAAACCACATACAATACAAATCTTTTGACACCCATCAGAAAATGATTCTAGGGATGACTGTATCAATCAATAAAAAACACATACAGTATAAATACATTAAATAAATAAAGACATGCATACGCAAACCAAATAAATTAAAATACATAAACAAATATCCCAGTACTTCATAAATATAAATATATATATTTTAAGTATAAATAAGTATCTAAGAGACTCAACAGACAAATCAAACAGTGGCCATGGTTTATCTCACATCCGAGTTAGAGGGAGTGCAGGTGGGGACTTGCCACTATCTGGCAGCTATCAGTGTTGCTTTATCTCAAGGAAAACCTGAGACAGCAATCAGAGGTGTCGTAGAGTGGCAGGACAAGCTAAGAACAAAACCCTCATGGGGAGAAAGAGATGAAGAAACGCAGGTACTCAGTCCTTCAGTTGCTATTGTACCAATTGATGGGGAACAGATAGAACAAGGCCAGCTACCTGCAGTTATAGGATGAGGACCAGATCTTGGCAGATAGGGGATGGCACCAAAACCAATTGTGTAGCGTCCCTCTCTCTCAGATAAAGTGCTCCGCTTGCTTCATGTTTTCGAATGTCCCGTTTGACCTTGATTGACAGAATAGATAGAAAGACTGAAGCAGGCTCGAATGACGCAGCTGGCTGAGAAGTCCAATAGGCTTCTGGCATGGACAACCCCACTCCGGTCCTCCATCCATGTCTGCACAGGTTTTGCTGCCGCTGTAGAGTGCAGCCCAGCCCCTTTGTCCTGGCCTGAAAAGGAGTAGTTCAGCCGCTCTGTCCTGGCCTGGAAGTCAGGTGTTCGACGTTGCGCAGGCTGCGTTTTAGGTTCTGTGTGAAGTCACGGAGCTGCAACAGGATAAAGTGAGTGGCAACCTGAACCTCGTAGTCCCCTGGGAGGCGTGAGGCCAGTCCCGAGGCCTCGTACTGGGCCACACTGCTCATCTGGCCCGGCTCCTGCATCTGAACAGCACAAAAACACACACATACAGGAGGTTATCAACCTAAACAAACCTCTCAAGCCTGACGATATGAGTGTAGGACCTCTGTGATCTTGCTATTACTCAGGGAGTTTGTGTGTGTCAGTCTCACCTTGTTGACCTGGGCTAGCAGGTCTCTGATGTCAGCCAGGAGTCCTGTCACCTTTTCAGTGGTCACACGCTCCTTCAGCACACCCAGCACATCCTGATACAGCTGCAGCCCCGCAGACATACTGCTCAGACACACCTCCTGTAGGCGGAAGCACACAGCTGGTCAGTCAACTAAAATGGACCATGGCCAGTATGCTAGGACACAACGCAATAAGGAATCGTATCAGAACTATTCATGTCAGCTTTATTATTCTATCTGCAACATTCAGGAGAACCGTAGCAGTTTCCCCCCCTCTCACTCTCACACACACACACACACACACACACACACGCACACACACACCAGTGGAGGCTCCTCAGAGGAGGAAGGGAAGGACCATCCTCCCCAGTGAGTTTCATAAAAATACAAAAGTTGTATTGTGAAACATTAAAAAAGGTATCCTTTTTAGATAACTATACAAAATATATTCACGTCACCAAATAATTGATTAAAGCGCACTGTTTAGCAATGAAGGTCTACAGTGGAGTTAGGTTCTAAGTAAACAGAGTAAAAACTAACAGACAACTAGGAAAAGCTCAAACTAAGTTTATTCACCCAATGGGTCAGACAGCTGAAAAGACAAAGACATATTCCCACCAGCACAAGTATTTACACCACAATTTAGGCAGAGTCTCCTCCTTTTCTCCAAACATGACATATTTGTTGCTTGGCGGGAAGTTAAGTGACGTGTGCAATAAACTGTTCCTTCATGTGACCTGACCTCGGCCCACCATTCCTCACTAATCCCCAGCTCTCCACCCTTATCAGTGACCCCAACCATGCGATTGCCTTTTCCCTCACTTAGTAACTCTCCAAGCCCATTGCTCATATCCACCCTTAATTGACTCCACCATATACATTCCTCCTACAGATAACCATTAACTTCTGGTGTAACAAGTATTTCAAATTACAACCCAACAGCCTCAACAGCACTTTGTAGGATAGCACTATGGTGTAGCTGGAGGACAGCTAGTTTCCATCTTTTTCTGGCTACATTGACTTCAATACAAAACCTAGGAGGGTCACGGTTCTCACCCCGTTCCATAGACTTACACATTAATTATGACAACTTCCTCCTACCTATCAGAGCTCCTGCAGCATGAACTGACATGTTGTCCATCCAATCAAAGGATCAGAGATTGAATCTAGTACTGAACGCAGCAGTGTGTAAAATGTGGTGAGTAGTCGACTCAGAGAAAGACAATAGCTGGACAGTTTTGAACAAATCAATTTCTTCAAAAATTAAGGCGAAACAAAAGAGCGAGAGAGCCATATTTCGTTGTATTTTTTTTAAACTTTTACTTGCTTAGCTAGCTAGGCAGATCTCGACCTGTGCAACTACTTTGTATAGGTTGTAGCAACATCATGATGGGTAAAGGGAGAAAATGTATCATGTAGTAGTCTCAACCTATCGATGTTACATTGAGCTGGGTGAATGGAATATGAATGACAGTCATCCAATACACTGTAATAGAAATAAGGCCATGCTCATAAAAAAAAAAAAAAAAGATTGTCCTCCTCTATCTAAAACGGCAGCGTCCGGCACTGACACACACACTCACTCACTCACCAGGGTGAAGTCGATTTGGTTTAGGGGTCTGCAGACAGTCTTTAGTTCTGGTGCTGCGGGGATGCCCAGGGAGGTCACCATGGACTGGTACGGTATGTTCGTAGACTGGCTGGACGGGTCAAGGGTCAGGCCCTAGGAGAAGAGGAGTGGAGTGGTTATAGAGCTGGAGCCAATGTAATGCATACATGTATGTCTATGGGTTGACTGCAGATCAAGCAGAGAGAAGTTGGGGTTAGTGCCCTTTTGGAATCTGTGTTGTTAGTGGTCATGACAGGTTGTAAAACCAAACCAAGTTTAAATGCACAAAGAGATGCATTTGTTTTGCAATTTAACTAAACCTACCGTATATTTTCCTAAATGTGCCTGCAGTTACACGGTATGATTGCATTGACTAAATTTAGCAGCAGCTAAATGCGATATTGATCTTTGTTAGATACATGCTTGTGCATTCTTCAACGCAAATATGTCCTGTCGTGTGCTATGGTTTGTTTTATGCAAAAACAACACAATGTTTACATGATCTAACGGTCAACGTG
This sequence comes from Oncorhynchus clarkii lewisi, assembly GCF_045791955.1. NCBI lineage: Eukaryota > Metazoa > Chordata > Actinopteri > Salmoniformes > Salmonidae > Oncorhynchus > Oncorhynchus clarkii. The sequence continues at coordinate 35,394,315 of NC_092159.1, read as the reverse complement.
ATTTCAACTCAAATCAAGCATTAAAGACCATGCAAAGCTGCGTAATTTTACCCATAAAAGTTTGCGATTAAATTACATACAGTAAAGACCATACACACCACGTAAGAATAGGGCATCGTCGCCGTCCAACAGACTTACCGGGATTTTGACACTAGACCCGTGAACCATGGGGATGTTGCCTAATATTTTTTCGACCAAACTCCTTGCGTCCATTGACCTCTCCGGAAGGTGTGCGGACCGGACCAGAAAAGCTAAACAGCAGAGCAGACCTACAACTTGGAGAAAGAAAAAACAGCTGCAGAACGACTCTATGACGATACAGATTCTGAACAAGTTGAACTGAGATACAGCCAGTGCCTCCGCAGAACATTACGCAAGAAAGGGGCGCGTGTCAAATGTAGTGCGTTGAGGTACGCAGTAGCCATGCACAATAAAATGCCTGGAGACAACCACTCAAAATATGTCCAAGCTATTATGACTTTCCTCAGACAATTTTGTTTTTAACAAAATGTTGTTTCCAAGTTAAAAAAAAAAAAAAAAAGAAAAGAAAGTTGCATCGAGAAGAAAAAATACACAAATGAATAGTCCTAGTCAAATGTATTTATAAATATATCATATAAAATATCACTTACTTTTGAGAGTGTTCATTCCGTGTCAGTATGGTTAGTCTATTTTGCTAAATATGTAGGATTCTTTCTTATCTCCCATTTGAGGGAGACTTGAAGTATTTATATGATTCAAGTATGTTTCATGGGAATTTCCACTGGAGGGTGATTGTACTGGAGGGTCATTGTAAACCTGCAATAGTGAGTGACTAATAATTTGGGCTCTATTCAATCTGATTTGCGGAAGTCCAGCTTTACAGCGTGGTTGAAATGTAAAGGCAATGTTCCCGCTTTAGCAGAGACTGAATTCATGGTAAACGCTACATATGTAGTAGGCTCAATCGGAAATTAGGCTACCTTTACATTTCTATCGCAGGATATCTGTAACGCTTCAGTTTTACATATTGAATAAAGCCCGTAAGAGATAGAAATGCTACATCCTGATGACCTTGTGATAGCTTGGCATGCATTCAAAAATCAGAACATGAGCAAACATGTAATGCATGTGATTAAAACTGCGTTTATGATTTTTTTTAAAAAGACAACCAGCCTAATTAGGCTTTCAATACAGAAACTATATATAGGCTAAGCCTAATTGTTGTATTCTGCTGTTTTATATCTATTATAAAGCTATTATTTGTATTTTATTAGGCCAATATTTTATTTCTTAGAGCTTATTGTAAAGCACTTTGAGCTGCACATTATGAATCAAATAAACGAAACAAAGCTATTAATTGCCTAATATTGATTGGATCCATTCTGCACTCTCCATCCACTCTGTCCTACCCTGTGATCCCTCACCTTTCCACCTGGCTGTCACTGTCTGGACTCTGTCCCTCCTGCCATACTGGACTCCCTAATGTTTAACTGTATGTGTTCTAACCCCATGTATTAAACAACATTTTATATGTAAAGTGTGTTGAGACTTATGAAATGCACTTTAAATAGGCCTAGCTGGTGACTTGATTTGATTAACAGGTCTATACGTCTTATTATTTTACTCTTTAATTTACATTTGTGGATGGGAAATTAGTTCCAGCTTATAATTCAGAAAAATGTCATGTTATTATTATGTTTTTATTTTTTTATTCAATAGCCTGATGTGAACGGTCACGCTGCGGACAATAGGCTGTGATTGAAAATAGCCATATGCGCTCTACAAAACAGTCGCACATCCAAAAACAATGCAGGGGACGTTCGCACGTGCAGCTGTGTTGACATCATGGCAAGCCCAAGACGGAAACAACCTTATGGCATTTTCAGTGACGTTCATGTAGGGCTATATTACCCAGAAAAAAAATTCATGTACATCATTTCACAACTCTAGTTGTAGCAATTCGACATGTTATGTATGCTACTCTCTGAGCAGGCATACTAAGGAAATCAGGTTGGGTTACCTAATGCTTAGTTCCTATTTTATTTCCTGAGAACAATTGAAGACTAATATCCCCGTTTGTAAAATCCTTATTTGCGCAAGTAAATTAGTCTTACTTCAGGATTTGGCCATTGCGCAATGACATCAAGCCCACGCACATCTTAATTGCAAGGTATGCTCACTTTTTCTCTTGACTACCAACCCCTTTCTTAGGTAATAACTGACCTCATTCCCAGGGTCTTAATTAAGCAATAAGGCCCGAGGAGGTGTGCTATATGACCAATATCCGTGTTAACAGCCCTTAGCGGTGGTATATTGGCCATATATCACAAACCCCCGAGGTGCCATATTGCTAATATAAACTGGTTACCAACATAATTACAGCAATCAAAAATACATGTTTCGCCATACCCATGGTATATGGTCTGATATACCACGACTGTCAGCCAATCAGAATTTAGGAATCGAACCACCCAGTTTATAATGTACCATTTATCATGCCGTTTGTGAATAGCTCATATCGTTTCCAGAATTGGCATATAAGCGAGTTTTGATTGCATAAATTATTTTCTAATGTAGGATTTTTTCCCCTCCATTTGTTGTGCCTACCAGTAATGCTAGACTCTTGAATATAGAATGTATCATTATGGCTGACCCCGTGTTCAAGAGCACATGGTGCCGCGCGGTGAAGCACCGCTTCCCATTAATTTTCATGGGGAATGCCAACTAGGTTGCGGTACATTGCCGCGTGCCGCTTACGCCGCCCATTGTGACTCGCTTGTGGGCGTGCTGGCAGCGTATGACAGCAGCACGTTCGATTGTGCGTCAAGAATTCTGCATAGCATGTTTGTATGAAGATTAAAACATTTTAAAAATTTTGTATGAAGGTCTGGCTATTAAATGGGTAAATATTTCAATAGTAATATCCTCTAAAACACTCTGGTGACAAACACACTTTTCTGTCCTGTTTCTAATTGTCCACAAGGCTGGGAGAACATATTCAAGTAAATACATTTCGAAAAAGTAAAATAAACCTAACTAGCTACAGTGCAGGCTAACTCAAATGAGCTGCTAAATGGGCTAGCTAGTTATCTAGCCAATTTCATATAGTGTATAGATAGGTAGCTGGTGATATTTAATTAAGTTAGCTAGCTATCTTTATGTATTTATCACTATAAAAAACAAACTCCAACTGCATTTGTAGGTAGCTAGCTAACAGCCATGGAGGAAGGTGAAAGGATAATAGCCCCAACTGTCAAAGTGATAGAGTAGGCTATTCCGGATAGGGCAGGTACTTTTGTGTAGTTCCTGTCTCTAGAAGTATGGACGGAGATAATAGTAACATACTATTCAGTGCAGTGTAATTTGAGAATAATGAAGACTGTTGTGAGGTTTTCCATTCGGATAAAGAGAGCTATGAAAGTCTGGCGACGTATGTAGAGGTCCCAATGAAGAGCAGCGGTTCTCAGTCCTGGTCCTGGGAACTCAAAGGGGTGGCCGTTTTTGTTTTTGCCTTAGCACTGCACAGCTGATTCAAATGATCAACTCATCATCAAGCTTCAAGTGATATTTATGTATTAATTTGTGACGCTATCCTTGATATGATCCTGTTAATGTCACATGCTACACATACATACAGTTGAAGTAGGAAGTCTACAAACACTTAGGTGGGAGTCATTAAAACTCGTTTTTCAACCACTCCACAATTTTCTTGTTAACAAACTATAGTTTTGGCATGTCGGTTAGGACATCTACTCTGTGCATGAAACAAGTAATTTTTCCAACAATTGTTTACAGAGAGATTATTTCACGTATAAATTCACTGTCACAATTTCAGTGGGTCAGAAGTTTACATACACTTAGTTATGTAAACTGAAACGGAACTAAAAAAGCGTCTGCGAGCAAGAAGACCTACCAGCTCTGTCAGGAGGAATGGGCCAAAATTCACCCACCTTATTGTGGGAAGCTTGTGGAAGGCTACCCGAAACGTTTGACCCAAGTTAAACAATTTCAAGGCAATGCTACCAAATACTAATTGAGTGTATGTAAACTTCTGACCCACTGGGAATGTGATGAAAGAAATAAAAGCTGAAATAAATAATTCTCTCTACTATTATTCTGACATTTCACATTTTTATAATAAAGTGGTGATCCTGACCTAAGACAGGGAATTTTTACTAGGATTAAATGTCAGGAATTGTGGAAAAACAGAGTTTTTAAATGTATTTGGCTAAGGTGTATGTAAACTTCCAACTTCAACTGTGTCTGCCCATGCATCTATCAATCCAATGTTATCATACTTTATTATAAGGGATATTATACTTTAGTAATCCACAATGACCTGGTGATGTAAAAGTCTAATAATTACATTATCTTCCATATTCCTACAGTTACCTTGTAACTGGAGATTCCTTCAAAACGATTGCCTACAGTTAGTGGACACTGCAAGGTTGGGTGACCAGGGCCATCTGGGACTGCCTCCAGGAGGAATTCAGGCGTGTGAAGGCTACCTGTGTTCTGCATAACTTCCTGAGGATGGACACAAGGACAAGGAGGGGATCTGCAGCTCGCCACCGTGTGCCAGAGGAGAAGTCTGCTGCTCTGCAGGATGTTTCAAGGATGGGGTCCAACAACACAGCAAGGGAAGCGATCCGTGTGCGGGAGATATTCACCTCCTACTTCTTCGAAGAGGGTGCTGTTCCCTGGCAACACCATAGACTACACTATGCACAACCAAAGGCTTTTTTAAGTCATCCACATTGCAATAAGAGTATTATTCTATTTACTTAGCTATGTCAACTGCAGTTATTCAATTCCTAGTTTCTCTCCATTTGATTTCTACTTCTCAGGTGAGGGTGCTGTTTAAGTAAGGGTGTGATGTCTGTGCAAAAACAACAGACTATTTCAAGTCACCCATACTGAAAGAATGTGGAACAATTAGACACCCTATAACCCACACCTAAACACTCATGTATCAATCTGATTGATGGATTGTGTTGTGCAGTAATCAGGCTCAGGATTATAACTGTGGCTCCTTCCACCGTCAAAGAATAGGCAAGAGGGCCAACCATGGAGAATAGTAAGACACTTCATTATTTCTATAACCACGCTATATTGTTTGTCCTTGTGTGTCCGTTCACGTTTTTCAGTATTAAGTACTCTGCAGCCACTTAGTGTGGACACCAGGTGAGGCCACAGATTCCTGTTGAACACCTTCTTTAACTACCCTATTTTCTCAATAACAGTCTCTCTCCTTCAATCTTTTCAGTCTCCTGAGGGAGAATAGGTTTGGTCTGCTTGGACCATGTTAGTTTGTTGATGTGGACGCCAAGGAACTTGAAGCTCTCAACCTGCTCCACTACAGCCCTGTCGATGAGAATGGGGGTGTGCTCGGTCCTCCTTTTCCTGTAGTCCACAATCATCTCCTTTGTCTTGAACACGTTGAGGGAGAGGTTGTTGTCCTTCCACCACATGGTCAGGTCTCTTACCTCCCCCCTATAGGCTGTCTCATCGTTGTCTGTGTTCAGGCCTACCACTTCTGTCATCAGCACACTTAATGATGGTGGTGGAGTCGTGCCTGGCCGTGCAGTGAACAGGGAGTACAGGAGGGGACTGAGTACGCACCCCTGAGGTGCCCCCTTGTTAAGGATCAGCGTGGTGGATGTGTTGTTACCTACCCTTACCACCTGGGGGCAGCCTGTCAGGAAGTCCAGGATCCAGTTGCAGAGGGAGATGTTTAGTCTCAGGGTCCTTAGCTTGGTGATGAGCTTTGAGGGCACTATGGTGTTGAACGCTGAGCTGTAGTCAATGAATAGCATTCTCACATAGGGGTTTCTTTTGTCCAGGTGGGAAAGGGCAGTGTGGAGTGCAATAGAGATCTGTGGATCTGTTCGTGCGGTATGCAAATTGGAGTAGGTCTAGGGTTTCTGGGATAATGGTGTCGATGTGAGCCATGACCAGCCTTTCATGGCTACAGATGTGAGTGCTACGGGTCATTAGTCATATAGGCAGGTTACCTTAGTGTTCTTGGGCACAGGGACTATTGTGGTCTGCTTGAAGCATGTTGGTATTACATACTCAGACAGGGAGAGGTTGAAAATGTCAGTGAAGACACTTGCCAGTTGGTCAGCACATGCTCGAAGTACATGTCCTGGTAATCCGTCTGGCCCAGCGGCCTTGTGAATGTTAACATGTTTAAAAGTCTCTCACATCGGCTGCGGAGAGCGTGATCACAGTCTTCCGGAATAGCTGATGCTGTCACGCATGTTTAAGTGTTACTTGCCTGGAAGCGAGCATAGAAGTTATTTAGCTTGTCTGGTAGGCTCGTGTCACTGGGCAGCTCTCGGCTGCGATTCCCTTTGTAGTCTGTAATAGTTTGCAGGAACTTCTTTCAATGAAGTGTTTCACAGTCTCTGCTGGTTGAAATTAAGTCTCATTTGATGAAATACTACACCTATCCTGTGTTTATCAGATCAATGCAGATGAAAGAAATTCGTTTTTCTATCTGTATATATGAATTAAAAATCAGCCTTTAATTAGTTAAATCCTGTTTCTAGTCTATTAGTTACAATGTGTAACCATTGATGTCTCAGGACCAAGATTGGTAAGCACTGAAGTGTATAATTGTAATACAAACTCAGCAAAAAAAAAGAAATGTCCCCTTTTCAGGACCCTGTCTTTCAAAGATCATTTGTAAAAATCCCCCCCCCAAAATAACTTCACAGATCTTCATTGTAAAGGGTTTAAACACTGTTTCCCATGCTTGAACCATAAACAATTCATGAACATGCACCTGTGGAATGGTCGTTAAGACACGAACAGCTTACAGACGGTAGGCAATTAAGGTCAGCAGGCCCACAAGCGAAGGCAATTTACCGCTTGCTAGTGAACACGAGCCCTAACAATGTCAATACATTTTGCCTAGAGCTTTAATATTACATTTTCATCTTAGCGAATGAGTAATCAAGTACGATGCTCTAGAACCACCATTACCTTGCAATTGCCCCATTACTGTATGTCTATGTGTGTCCCAATAATTTCTTCTCCCTCCTGAAGTATGACTCATTCACTAGTCTGCAGATATTGAAACGCACTGGATTGGTGTTGGCATGGGCATTGTTCACTTTGCAGGAAGTGACTGGTATAGGACTGCATTATGACTGGTTTATACAGTGCTGTCATAAGTATTCAGAACACTTCCCCTTTCCCACATTTTATTACGCCTTACTCTATAATGGATTCAATTAAATGTTTCTCATCAATCTACACAAAATACCCCATAATGACAAAGTGAACAGGTAAAACATTTTTGCACATTTTTATGTACTTTTACAAATAAAAGGAAATACCTTATTTACATAAGTATTCAGACCCTTTGTTATGAGACTCAAAATTGAGCTCAGCTGCATCCTGTTTCCAATGATCATCCTTGACATTTCTACAACTCGATTGGAGTCCACATGTGGTAAATTCAATTGATTGGACATGATTTGGAAAGGTCCCACAGATGACAATGCATGTGAGAGCAAAAACCAAGTCATGAGGTGGAAGGAATTGTCCGTAGAGCTCTGAGACAGGATTGCGTCAAGGCACAAGTCTGGATACAACAAAAAAGTCTGCAGCATTGAAGGTTCCCAAGAACACAGTGGTCTCCATTCTTTAATGGAAGAAGTTTGGAACCACCAAAACTCTTGCTGGCCGCCCGGCCAAACTGAGCAATTGGGGGAGAAGGGCCTTGGTCAGGGAGGTGACCAAGAACCCGATGGTCACTCTGACAGAGCTTCAGAGTTCCTCTGTGGAGATGGGAGAACCTTCCAGAAGGATAATCTCTGCAGCACTCCACCAATCAGGCCTTTATTGTAGAGTGGCCAGACGGACACCACTCCTCAGTAAAAGGCACATGACAGCCCGCTTAGTTTGCCAGAAGGCACCTAAAGGACTCTGACCATGAGAAACAAGATTCTATGGTCAGATGAAACCAATATTAAACTCTTTGTCCTGAATGACAAGCAATATTTCTGGAGGAAACCTGGGGCAATCCCTAAAGTGAAGCATGTTGGTGGCAGCATCATGTTGTGGGGATGTTTTTCAGAGGCAGGGATGGAAGACTAGTCAGGATCAAGGGAAAGATGAACAGAGCAAAGTACAGAGAGATCCTTGAAAACCTGCTCCAGAGCGCTCAGGACCTCAGACTGGGGCGATGGTTCGCCTTCCAACAGGACAAAAACCCTAAGCACACAGGAGAAGTCTCAATGTCCTTGAGTGGCCCAACCAGAGCCCGGACTTTACCACGATCAAACATCTCTGGAGACCTGAAAATAGCTGTGCAGCCAACACTCCTCATCCAACCTGACAGATTGAGAGGATCTCCAGAGAATGTGAGAAACTCCCCAAATATAGCAGTGCCAAGAAGACTCCAGGTTGTAAGCACTGCCAAAGGCACTTCAACAAAGTACTGAGTAAAGGGTCTGAATATTTATGTAAATGTTGTATTTCAGTTATTTATACATTTGGCCAAATTTTCTAAACACCTGTTTTTGCTTTTCATTATATTGTGGAATTGTGTGTAGATCGAGGGGAAAAATATGATACTAACGTATCAATATGTGAGAAAAGTCATGGGGTCTGAATGCACTATTATACCAGTCATTGCTTTTAAAATACATGAAGCTAATGGAACAAAAGAGATAATTGGGATGCACCCTATGAGGCAGGAGGAAGAGGGAGCTAAATGAAGAAATCAGAGGAAGGAACAGGAGCCGTGAACAATGAGGCAGAGACAAATCTAACTAGTTGAGCTCAACGGCACACAGTTCTAAAGAGGGACAACAAATTAATTTTGTTAAGGTATTTTGAAATACGAGTTTCCATATCTGCATTCTAGAAAGGGCTGCTGTCAAGATATTGAATTGCATTGCGCAGCAAAAATAACAACCAAGGAGCCAACATAAATTCCTGACAGAAAACCTTACAAGCTGCTCTGTGCCAAAGGGCTCTTAGTTTGCTAGACATTCACTGTACAAATGAGTGTTCCCCAAATTAGATTAAAATGACAAAGACTGGTTTTGCGTGCTGGCCTCAAACTCAATACAGATACACAAAATGCCTCTCCCAGCAAGTTGACAGTGACACGCAAAGTCTAAAAGCAGGGACAACGAGGACCAGTGGTAGGGTTGAATAGAGGTGTTCTTATTGTATGTTACAATGCTAACATACATATGTTATAAATGGCCTTGTGCCTGCAGAGAAATAAACAAAACAACTATTACAAGAGGGAGGAGGAAGAATAGAGGGGTGAGAGAAAGGGAAAAAACAATAAGGCATCCTTGTACTCGTTCCTCTCAGAGGATCATGGGAAACTGTCATCGTCATCTTCCGCCATCTCCTTGGCGAACTCCAGGTCCTGCTGCTCCCGCTCTCTGCGCTCCTGAAATGCAAACACACACACTAAAGCTGCAATATGTAACTTTTTGGGAGACCTGACCAAATTCCCATAGAAATGTGTTATAGATCTGTCATTCTCATTGAAAGCAAGTCTAAGCAGTATATCTGTTCTATGTGCCCTATTTCTATGCCTCCCATTCTTAGGTTTTGTTTTTGTGTCTTTTAAATTTAGTTTTGTACACCAGCTGAAAATATAATATTTTGGGTTATGGAAAAGATATTTCAGTGTTTTGATGGTACAATGAATCTCACAAACTGAAATTAGGCAAACTATTAGACTTAACAACCAGAAAATGGTGGAGTGATTTATGCATAGTGCATCTTTAAAATGATTAAGTTTGCAAATAGCTAACATTTTAGAATGACAGTTAGCATTTAGTCTGAAATTCTAGTCCCAAATATAACATTACAAAGCTAGTTAACACTGCCCCCTTGTGGTCATAACAGTGAAATACAGCATACTGGTAGTTCAGCAGCACAGATAAAGAACAAATTCATATTATCTCCTACAAAAGAACCCTCACGACAGTCAATTTCAGGGGCTAATACAAGGAGTAGTAAAAAGTTGGTACACACCTCTGCTGATTCTAGGTCCTTGTTGTAAGCCTTGGGTGGAAACCTCATGGCCTTGACAGACATGTTGTGTATGTCCAGGCAGAAGGAGATCCTCTGGTGGAAAGCCAGCTGGGGCTCCCTGGTACCGTAGATGTCCATGGTCTCTTTAGACTGAACATAGCCCTTCTCATGGTTGATGCTGGCTTCGATCACTCCATCACGGATAGCCTGGAAGAGAGGGATGAGGTTGGGAGAAAGAAAATCAGTAAGAGACCGAGGTAGTTTTCCCTTGCCACCAGTGGCTTAGGACAGTTGACTGCATTTCATATTTATCACACACAAGTGATGTGCTTCTCTATTAATGCTCTTAAGGAAATCCTTGTATGAGCTGATGTAGAGCAGGCGGTGGGGATAAATCATGAGCTTAAGGTACAATACAATATACACACACTGAACAAAAATGAAAAGGTCCCATGTTTCATAAGCACAAAAAGCTTATTTCACACAAATTTGTTTACATCCCTGTTATTGAGCATTTCTCCAGCCACATGACAGGTGTGGCATTATAAAGAAGCTGATTAAACAGCATGATCATTGCACAGGTGCACAAAGCCACTGTGTCAAGTTAAGGGAGTGTACAATTGACATGCTGACTACAGGAATTTCCACTAGAGCTGAAATGTTAATTTCTCTACCATAAGCCACCTCCGACATTTTAGACAATTTGGCAGTACGTCCAACCGGCCGCACAACTGCAGACCACATGTAACCACGCCAGCCCAAGGACCTCCACATTCGGCTTCTTCACCTACTCAATCGTCCGAGACCAGCCACCCGGACAGCTGATGAAACTGTGGGTTTGCACAACCGAAGAATCTCTACACAAACAGTCTCAGGGAAGCTCATCTGCATGCACGTCATCCTCACCAGGGTCTTGACCTGACTGCAGATAAGCATCCTAACAGACTTCAGTGGATAATTGCTCATCTTCCATGGCCACTGGCACGCTGGAGAAGTGTGGTCTTGATGGATGAATCCAGGTTTCAACTAACGGGTAGATGGCGTGTATGGAGTCATGTGGGTGAGCGCTTTGCTGATGTCAACGTTGTGAACAGAGTGCCCCATGGGGTGGAGGGGTATGGGCAGGCATAAGCTATGGACAACGAACACAATTGGATTTTATCGATGGCAATTTGAATGCAGAGATACCGTGACGAGATCCTGAGGCCCATTGTTATGCCATTCATGCGCCACCATCACCTCATGTTTCATCATGACAATGCCATGTCGCAAGAATCTGTACACAATTCTTGGAAGCTGAAAATATCCCAGTTCTTCCTTGGGCTTCATACTCAGACATGTCACCCATTGAGCATGTTTGGGATGCTGTAGATCGACATGTATGACAGCGTGTTCCTGTTCCTGTCAAGATCCAGCAACTTCACACAGCCATTGAAGAGGAGTGGGAAAACATTCCACAATCAACAGCCTGATCAACCCTATGTGAAGGACATCTGACACGCTGCACGAGGCAAATGGTGGTCACACCAGATACCGACTGGTTTTCTGATAAACGCCCCCCTAGACCATATTGACCCCAATCTGGGCTCGGATCGCGGTCCACCAACTGAGTATGGCTGTAGTATATCATGTTACCTTGGCCACTATGAACTCAGCATCCTCTGAACTGTCCAGCTGGAGCTTCTGAGCGATGTCTGCCAGGGATATACGCGAGTATGACAGGCTGATCATACGCACACCTACAGGGAGAGATGGTGTTAAATATCAACAAGTCATTCATTCACATGTTAAAAATGAAGAGCCATGACCAAAAACTGTTAAAGAGAAGAGGAAGCCATCTGAGAATGTGGAAGAAGAGCCCGAAGTGAAAGGCCTGGTCACTGACCTGTCTTGATGACATTGTGTCGCAGGCGGATGATCAAGGTATAGGTGCCGTCTGCCTGGAACTTCTCTCCAAACTGATCCAGAGCCTGGTTGAACTTGGCCAGGTTACCCGTCCTGACAGCTGTGTGGGAACAGAGACCAGGGTTCACATCTTACTCGCGCTTAAGACTCATTCTCATGACCCAGCTTGCCGGCAATTTACCCTGGGTGAGCAGGAAGTAGGGCGCTAGTGATCTCTTCAGAGGAGCCTGGCGGAACTGCAGCCTGTCTGGTATCTCCCCAAGCAACAGCTCCACCACAATCAGCAACTTGTGAACCTGATAGGGATAGAGAGAAGATGTGAACAACCTGAATTTTGTGGCATACGGTGGGCTATATTATTTGTTAAGCACTTAGAAATGCATCCCCTGAATTATTGAAATAGCATTAGCATGTGGGTCTTGGCAGATGAGATGTAGTCATTGTGTGCGTCTCAGTTGTTTTTCGTGTATGACGAGGAGAAATATATATATATTTTTTTAAACAAAATATTATTAAAACAAATATGAAATGCATCATCCCTTGTAAGAAATGTGCTGTACAAATAAAGTTGGATTGATTGACAATATAGTCAGGCAACACACTATGGGAAATTTGAGTGACAACTTTAAAACCTTAACAATAGTTTCTCATTTTTAATAAGGTAGCCTAGTGGTTAAGAGCATTGGGCCAGTAACCAAAAGTTCTCTGGTTCAAATCCCTGTGACGACTAGGTGAAAAATCTCTCGATGTGCCCTTGAGCAAGGTTCTTAACCCTAATTGCTCCTGTAAGTCGCTCTGGATAAGAGTGCTAAAATACTAACGTAAGTGTGCGCAAAATGTAATAATTGCACACAAAACTGCATGCTGGGTGTACTAACTGTCTGTTTGAAGCCCACAGCTGTGTGTTGGGGGGCCTTCCTCAGGGCGTTGGTCAGGGTCCTCCTGGCCTCTGTGTACTCCAGCTGGATGGCCTTGATACGACCTGGAGGGTTGAAGGAGAGAATGATCTGAGTGGAAAAGCAGCAAACTAAGCCACAACTACAAATTCATTCATATTCTGAGGCAGTTTCTTATGGTCACTTGAAAACCTGTAGAGGCCTGATAAACGTAATTCAATTGAATGTGATTAAACTAAACTTCTGATGTCTTACTAGTAAAATGTATACAGTTCCATCACGGGTGACATCTTATGTCAACAGAAATTGGTATGCTTAGGGCTTCTTCCCAGTCCCTCTCCTTCCCAGTCCCTCTCCTTCCCAGTCCCTCTCCTTCCCAGTCCCTCTCCTTCCCAGTCCCTCTCCTTCCCAGTCCCTCTCCTTCCCAGTCCCTCTCCTTCCCAGTCCCTCTCCTTCCCAGTCCCTCTCACCTGTGTAGTAGAGGTAGCGGGCCCACTCGTTGTTGTTGGCCAGCTCAGGGAAGACTGACTTGGACACCAGCTTCTCAGCCTGGTCGTACAGGTTGTACTGCAGGTAGTTCCTCAGCAGCAGGTTGAGCAGCGTGGCCTGGCCGTCGGCGTCGTGCCGCAAGGTGGCCGTCCTCAGGCGCGTGTGCAGGAAACTGAGAGAGAAGGGTTTTTAGTTTAAAATCGATCGAAGGCATTACATTTTAATCTGCATAGGTTCAAACTGGCCTACTGCCTTCTGAGACAACCTCCATCTTTCCCCACTATGTGTTTAAGTCAGAAAAAACAAAAACAGTCAGTGAAAGTGTTGGTGGGCTTACCTACGCACAGTGTCCAGCTGGTTGAGGAACTCGTAGACGCGGGAGTGGTAGTAGTAACACTTAGCGGCCACCAGGTCCAGAGCACGCCGGTTCTGAGGTCCGATCTTTTGCAAGAGCTCATCTGACACTTTCTGGGCCTACAGAGAGAAAAGTGAGAAGCTAACAACCAAGACAGGCAGTCGGGAATTAATCCAGACATTTCTTTCTAATGACTACTGTGTGGTGAGCATTGTATATACCAAAGAGAATTCAGAGCTCAATCCAACATAAATATGTACTGTGCATGCATGAGAGCGAGAGACAGAGGCGCGATAGCGAGTGAGTGTGTGAACTCCGTCAGCCCACCTCTGTGTAGCGTTTGTTGTTGGTGAGATAAACCAGCAGGAGCAGCTGCAGGTAGGCCTCCGCCTCAGGGATCAGGGGGGTGGCAGCTGCCTTCCCTGTACGGGGCCTGAACTGGACATCTCCCTCGGTGTCCATGGGCTGGATGGATGCAAGAGATGGAGGGGAGAGGGTGTGGGTAGAGGAGGGAAAAGGAAAGACCGAAGCGGACAGAAAGGGACCAAAGGAGTCAAGTGGGCAAAAGGAGACAGAGATAAAGGCAATGAGTAATAGTTCATAGTCAAGGTTTCTCAGCAATAGAAGTAGTAATAGTAGTACCAGTCTTTTCTATCTGCACTAATCATACCTCCTCTAGGAAGCTGAGTAGGAACTCTTTGCCAGCGGCGTTGGAGGTGTAGAAGCCAGACACAGCCTTGTGCAGCACGTTGGGGTTGAGGCGGCGGCTGGTGGAGGGCAGGGCACGCAGGGCCCTCAGCACAAAGCGAGGCTCCTTGCCCGACACAGCCTTCTCTATCTGCTTCACATGCTCCTTGATGTCTGCAACGGGAGTTGGAGGAGTAAGGTCATAAGGAGAGACTTATGGAAGAGTGATTAAAAACAAACAATCTGACAGCTAATGTCAGTTCTTTCACTCAATTCAAAACTGAAAAGATTTGTAAATACAATGACCTGTCAAGCTAGGTAGCTACAATTGGATACACAAAACTATAAAAGTACTGCTTTGACAGGTTACGGCAGTAAAGTGATTTCCAACTGACACAAATTGAAGTTAACATTGCTAGCAAACTGATTAACTAGCTAGCTGGCTAGCTATGACTAGGGGATTTCGTTGTTAGGCACCCAGATATCTAGCTAGCTAACGTTAGCTACCTAGCTTGTTACTAATATAGCGAGTGAATTAAAAGTCAGACCAACGTTAAACGCAGTTAGCCTGTTACTATATGTTGACTAACTAGGTCAGCTAACTACATTCTCTAACGATAGTTACACTTCAAAGTGTTGCCAATTTAAACAGGCAAATTAGCTAGCTAGTTACATAGAATAACAGCAGCTTGCTAACTAACATTCGGTACAGTGACGTTAGCTAGGTAGCAAAAACCCGAAGCAGTTGCAACAGTCCGTATCTGACATTGAGTTTGAATGTATCCTTTCCAGTGTTTGTGTTAAACCGCAGCTAACCACCTAGCTAGCTACCTTCAAGTGTGAGGGTATCAAGTTCTTTGGGTTTCTTTTCTGCAGTGGCCGAGTCCTCCTCCGGCATCTCCACATCCTGCGGCTCGGGGCCCGCATCCTTCTGTTTCTCAGCCTTGGAGTCCTTGGGTTTCTCGCGTCTCTTGGCTGTTGTCTCTTTCATACTGTCTGAAATCAAATGTGCAAGTTTAAAAAAATGAATATAAAAACGTACCTATCAATAAGCCAGGTCAAAATAAACCAGGTAGAATTCGCAGTTAGTTATTTGACTCCATTCAACACTCACATTCGTCTCGTCGGCAGAATGACTGGCAACTATTGCGAGACGCAAAGGATTATGGTGACATACCATACTAGTTGATGCTGATAATATCGAGCAGTCAAAAGTAATAGATAGCTGCATAAAGTGATCATTTTCACTGTAACGCTACTTTTAGTACGAATTGTTGTTTGATGTAGATATAAAACAGGGTGATCTGGCAATAACAATACTTTTCTTAATCCAATTTAAAGAAATATTGAATTTGTTTCAGGCTCCACTCATCTTCCTTAATAATCCAAACCATTTATGGCGAGTTTTGATCAAATAAAATATGTATTGTAGGCCTATTGTGCTTTGACAGAGTTGTAGCCTGTGTTGTCATTTATATGACGTCCATTTCTCGCATTGACACATATATACTGAACAAAAACATAAACGCAACATGAAACAATTTCAAATATTTTACAAAGTTACGGTTCATAGAAGGAAATCAGACAATTTAAATAAATTCATTAGGCTCTAATCTATGGATTTCAAGATTGGGCAAGGGCACAGCCATGGGTGGCCTGTGAAGGCATAGGCCCACCCACTTGGGAGCCAGGTCCACCCACTGGGGAGCATGGCCCAGCCAATCAGAATGATTATTTTTCCCCACAGAAGGGTTTTATTACAGACAGAAATACTCCTCAGCACCATAGAGAAATGAACATTTTGTGTGTATGGAATATTTCCGGTCTCTTTTATTTCAGCTCATGAAAAATGGGACCAACACTTTGCATGTTGCATTTATATTTTAGCTCAGTATACATCCTTAGTGGGATAATTTACTTTGTGAGCCAATCCACTTTCAACATTACGCTTAGGTGCACACATACAGTAATTAAACTGATTGCAATTTCAACATTATTTCTTTGATCATCTGAACACTATGATAATCCCACTGAAAATTCCATGCATGCCACACATATTTACTGTAAAGATACCAAAACCAAAGGCAAGAGATGTGTCATAAAGTTATATAATCACAACTCCCTTGACAGTCTTGAAAGAGAAAAGGGAAAGGATAGATCAGGGAATGTTTTCACAAGGAGGTAAACATGAATGAGCCATTACCATGGACATGGCGAAAGTGCTGGCATGTCAACAGAGTGATGAGAGACACATTAAAGGCTGGGAGGATGGTGGGGGAGGTAGTGGAGGGGGGATGCAGCGATCCCGTCCCATGCTGTGCTATCTCCGGCCACCATGGGGCTCTCTCTCTCTCTCCAATAAGAAGGGGACATGCGATCTCACACAGACGGTTAACAAACCAAAGCCTGTTCCACCCACACGAGCCCAGAGTGGCATTCGGGACAACATGAATGTTGTGGGTGGTGTATGTGAAGTATTTGTGTGTGTACCTAAACGGACTGCAGAAGGGGAGACCCACTTCCTGTTCAATAATATGAGCATATGTCACTTATGGACTCTGCATTATTCAATTGTTGGCATTGTTTTCCCTCGCATGTCTTTCGGACGGTCTTTCATAATTTGTCCATTTGATAATAATTGTGAACCCTTGTAACGAATAACCATATATGTGCATTTGGAAAAATCAGATAGTATTAAATATTTGTATTGGGAATGTGTATACAACATCAAGTGCCATTAATGAAAGATAATGTCATCACACTTTTCAGTTTCAATTATACTTGCTAGTTTGATTTAATAATTTTTTCCATATTGTAGAAATGATTCATGAAGTCTCCTTTTTTTCAAAACACACATTGTTTTTGTCTGTATAATTAATGATCCATCTTCTCCTCTAATAACACTGAACATTTGTTTTTAAAGCAACATGTAAAGTGTTGGTCCCATGAGCTTAATATATATTATATTATGTGGATATATTGAAGCAACATCTCAAGACATCAGTCAGGAAGTTAAAGCTTGATCACAAATGGGTCTTCCAAATGGACAATGACCCCAAGCATACTTACAAAGTTGTGGCAAAATGGCTTAAGGACAACAAAGTCAAGGTATTGGAGTGACCATCACAAAGCCCTGACCTCAATCTCATAGAAACATTGTGGGCAGAACTGAAAAAAGCGTGTTCAAGCAAGGAGACCTTACAAACCTGACTCAGTTACACCAGCTCTGTCAGGAGGAATAGGCCAAAATTCACCCACCTTATTGTGGGAAGCTTGTGGAAGGCTACCCAAAACATTTGACCCAAGTTTAACAATTTAAAGGCAATGCTACCAAATACTAATTGAATGTATGTAAACTTCTGACCCACTGGGAATGTGATGAAAGTAATAAAAGCTGAAATAAATCACTCTATTCTGACATTTCACATTCTTAAAATAAATTGGTGATTCTAACTGACCTAAGACAGGGAATTTTTACTAGGATTAAATGTCAGGAATTGTGAAAAATTGAGTTTAAATGTTTTTGGCTAAGGTGTATGTAAACTTCCGACTTCAACTGTATGTTGCAGGGTGTCAGTAGATGGGCCATCGCAGGAGGAAGTGGCCAACAAAAAAAGAAGAGTGAGGTGTGACATCTGCTATTCAAGTCAATGACAACAACAACTGAGGCAGGGACAGAGAATTAGAGACAAGGACAGAGAAAGGAGGATACCTAGTCATTTGTACAACTGAAATGTGGCTTTTGCATTTAACCCAACCCCTCTGAATCAGAGAGGTGCGGGGGGGGGCTGCCTTAATCAACATCCGCGGCACTCAGAGAACAGTGGGTTAACTGCCTTGCTCAGAACAACAGATTTGTACCTTGTCAGCTCGGGGATTCTATCCAGCAACCTTTCAGTTACTGGCCCAACGCTCTAACCACTAGGCTACCTGCCACCCCAGACAGGGATAGAGAAACAGAGACAGGGACAGACAAAGATAGGACTGTTGACATGGAGTTTCAAGCTATAAATTGTCTGCTTTTGTACGCTTTGTGTCAATACAGCTTAATAAATGTTCCTATTTTCATTTTGTCACGTGCATTCATTTTATACATCCATCAATGCACTGTACACAATGTTATGTTACATCAGTTGGGCTAAAGATGGTAATGCTTATTGCTAATAGCACACCTGCCTGATAATATGGGCCATGTATCGGCTATGGTAAACGAGTAAGTGCTCTCTGTTTTAGACGGTGTCAACATCATTTTATTTTCACTCATTTTGGAGTAGAAGGTCCTTTGAAAAGTCACCAAAAATTAATCTCATAGACCTTCTACAAATGTTTTGTTTTCTCCATAATTCTTCAATATTCAACACCTAATCCCTAATCTTTGAGAACTAGCAATCACCTAAATAAAGGCTGGGCAGAGAGTCCAGCCCAATCTGAGCCGCTTCACCGTACTGTCCATCATCCGGACGTTCCAAAACAAGAATAGGTAGGTCAAATGTCTGCAGTATGTATCTACTCTTACTGCTTGACAGTAGTACAACATAAAGCACAGTAAAGACTGTAGCTTCCGATACATACTGTAAGGGGAAACAATGTAACAAAATGTTTCATGTGTGTCTGTATGAAATAAGGAGCTATACTTCTTTGTACGTGTTTATCTTGTATACTGTAGTGTTTACTGTACTGTATGCTATTTTGTTTTTGTAGAACTGAAAGACGACCCCCACGTGGTGGTAGAACGCATCTACAGTGCATTGCGAAAGTATTCGGCCCCCTTGAACTTTGCAACCTTTTGCCACATTTCAGGCTTCAAACATAAAGATATAAAACTGTATTTTTTTGTGAAGAATCAACAACAAGTGGGACACAATCATGAAGTGGAACGACATTTATTGGATATTTCAATCTTTTTTAACAAATCAAAAACAGAAAAATTGGGCGTGCAAAATTATTCAGCCCCCTTAAGTTAATACTTTGTAGCGCCACCTTTTGCTGCGATTACAGCTGTAAGTCGCTTGGGGTATGTCTCTATCAGTTTTGCACATCGAGAGACTGAAATTTTTTCCCATTCCTCCTTGCAAAACAGCTCGAGCTCAGTGAGGTTGGATGGAGAGCATTTGTGAACAGCAGTTTTCAGTTCTTTCCACAGATTCTCGATTGGATTCAGGTCTGGACTTTGACTTGGCCATTCTAATACCTGGATATGTTTATTTTTGAACCATTCCTTTGTAGATTTTGCTTTATGTTTTGGATCATTGTCTTGTTGGAAGACAAATCTCCATCCCAGTCTCAGGTCTTTTGCAGACTACATCAGGTTTTCTTCCAGAATGGTCCTGTATTTGGCTCCTTCCATCTTCCCATCAATTTTAACCATCTTCCCTGTCCCTGCTGAAGAAAAGCAGGCCCAAACCATGATGCTGCCACCACCATGTTTGACAGTGGGGATGGTGTGTTCAGGGTGATGAGCTGTGTTGCTTTTACGCCAAACATAACGTTTTGCATTGTTGCCAAAAAGTTCAATTTTGGTTTCATCTGACCAGAGCACCTTCTTCCACATGTTTGGTGTGTCTCCCAGGTGGCTTGTGGCAAACTTTAAAACAACACTTTTTATGGATATCTTTAAGAAATGGCTTTCTTCTTGCCACTCTTCCATAAAGGCCAGATTTGTGCAATATACGACTGATTGTTGTCCTATGGACAGAGTCTCCCACCTCAGCTGTAGATCTCTGCAGTTCATCCAGAGTGATCATGGCTGCATCTCTGATCAGTCTTCTCCTTGTATGAGCTGAAAGTTTAGAGGGACGGCCAGGTCTTGGTAGATTTGCAGTGGTCTGATACTCCTTCCATTTCAATATTATCGCTTGCACAGTGCTCCTTGGGATGTTTAAAGCTTGGGAAATCTTTTTGTATCCAAATCCGGCTTTAAACTTCTTCACAACAGTATCTCGGACCTGCCTGGTGTGTTCCTTGTTCTTCATGATGCTCTCTGCGCTTTTAACGGACCTCTGAGACTATCACAGTGCAGGTGCATTTATACAGAGACTTGATTACACACAGGTGGATTGTATTTATCATCATTAGTCATTTAGGTCAACATTGGATCATTCAGAGATCCTCACTGAACTTCTGGAGAGAGTTTGCTGCACTGAAAGTAAAGGGGCTGAATAATTTTGCACGCCCAATTTTTCAGTTTTTGATTTGTTAAAAAAGTTTGAAATATCCAATAAATGTTGTTCCACTTCATGATTGTGTCCCACTTGTTGTTGATTCTTCACAAAAAAATACAGTTTTATATCTTTATGTTTGAAGCCTGAAATGTGGCAAAAGGTCGCAAAGTTCAAGGGGGCCGAATACTTTCGCAAGGCACTGTATTTACAGACATACAGGAGGCTGCCATTGTGCCAATGGTAGTTGAAAACAATGCCATGAGACTGAAATCCAACAACAGATTATTGAAAACCCTGCCATCTTCCATAACATCAGAGTGAGCTTATCAACCATTGTCCGCATCCTTAAGAAACACCATCTTCGGACAAAACAGATCTACAGAGCCCCATTTGAAAGGAATAAACGGTACGAAGTGAAGGATAAACGGTACGAATATGTGCAAGTAATGTACTAGTATTACACTCTTGAAACATTAGACTCATTGATGTTGCCAGTGAACTTTACCATACAGCAATTATTGTATTTACTGTCATTTCAGAGAATAATGGAATTGAATGCAAGTCCCATCCCCCAGGAACTCATATTCATAGATGAGGCTGGATTGAATTTAGCGAAGACGAGGAGAAGAGGAAGGAACATCATTGGTCAATACGCCATTTAAAAATATATTTATTTCACCTTTATTTTAACTAGGTAGGCCAGCTGAGAACAAGTTCTCATTTACAACTGCGACCTGGCCAAGATAAAGCAAAGCAGTGCGACACAAACAACAACACAGAGTTACACATAGAATAAACAAACATACAGTCAATAACACAATAGAAAAAATCTGTATACAGTGTGTGCAAATGAGGTAGGACAAGGGAGGTAAGGCAATAAATAGGCCATAGTGTCGAAATAAATTACAACATAATAATTAAACACCGGAGTGAAAGATGTGCAGAAGATAAGTATGCAAGTAAAGATACTGGGGTGCAAAGGAGCAAAATAAATAACAATATGGGGATCAGGTAGTAGGATGGGATATTTACAGATGGGCTATGTACAGGTGCAGTGATCTGTGAGCTGCTCTGACAGCTGCTCTGACAGCTTAAAGTTAGTGAGGGAGATATGAGTCTCCAGCTTCAGTGATTTTTGTAGTTCGTTCCAGTCATTGGCAGTAGAGAACTTGAAGGAAAGGCGGCCAAATGAGGAATTGGCTTTGTGGGTGACCAGTGAGATATACCTGCTGGAGCGCGTGCTATGGGTGGGTGCTGCTATGGTGACCAGTGAGCTGAGATAAGGCGGGGCTTTACCTAGCAAAGACTTGTAGATGACCTGGAGCCAGTGGGTTTGGCGACATACGTAGCGAGGGCCAGCCAATGAGAGCATACAGGTCACAGTGATGGGTAGTATATAGGGCTTTGACAAAACGGATGGCACTGTGATAGACTGCATCCAATTTGCTGAGTAGAGAGTTGGAGGCTATTTTGAAATCGCCGAAATCGAGGATCAGTAGGATAGTCAGTTTTACTAGGGTATGTTTGGCAGCATGAGTGAAGGATGCTTTGTTGCGAGGAAGCCAATTCTATATTACATTTTGGATTGGAGATGCTGAATGTGAGTCTGGCAGGAGAGTTTACAGTCTAACCAGACTTCTAGGTATTTGTAGTTGTCCACATATTCTAGTCAGAACCGTCCAGAGTAGTGATGCTGGACGGGCGGGCAGGTGTGGGCAGCAATCGGTTGAAGAGCATGCATTTAGTTTTACTTGCATTTAAGAGCAGTTGGAGGAAACGGAAGGAGAGTTGTATGGCATTGAAGCTCGTCTGGAGGTTAGTTAGCACAGTGCCCAAAGAAGGGCCAGAAGTATACAGAATGGTGTCGTCTGCGTAGAGGTGGATCAGTGAATTACCAGCAGCAAGAGCGACATCATTGATGTATACAGAGAAAAGAGTCGGCCCGAGAATTGAACCCTGTGGCACCCCCATAGAGACTGCCAGAGGTCAGGACAACGGGACCTCCAATTGTACACACTGAATTCTTTCTGAGAAGTAGTTAGCGAACCAGGCAAGGCAGTCATTTGAGAAACCAAGGCTGTTGAGTCTGCCGATAATAATGTGGTGATTGACGGTAGAGTAGATTCAAGACATAATGTACAGACAAAGGTATGGTAGGTTGTGAGTACAGTGGAGGTAAACTTATGCATTGAGTGACGATGAGAGAGATATTGTCTCTAGAAACATCATTTAAACTAGGCGAGGTCACCACATGTGTGGGAGGTGGAACGAAAGGGTTAGTGAAATAAGGCAATAAACGCTAAGCAAAATGGACGAGGCATATTGTCATTAAGGAGAGGCATGCGTAGCCGAGGGATCATAGGGGTCCAGTGAGTAGCTCGGCGGGCTGGAGACATGGCGATTCAGACAGCTAGCGGGCCGGGGCTAGCAAGCTAGCAGAAGGGCCTTAGAGGGACATCGTGACGGAAGAAGTCTGTTGTAGCCCCCTCGTGCTGTTACTTCGGCAGACCAGTCGTGATGGACCAGCAGGGCCCGTGTTGTAAAAGGGCCGTCATTGAGGTACCTGGCCAGCGAAGGGGGAAATGCCACAATATGCGAGGCTATGAGCCACAACGGGGTCCTCCACTGCCATGCCACCCTTGGACCATACAACACTGCCCATCTCCTTAGTTTCCTGAACACCTTACTTGACAATCTTTTTCAGCCAGAGCAGAGAGTGCCAGGTGATCCAGAGCAGCAAATGTATGTTCTAATTTCGAACAATGTGAGTTCCCATCGGGCTTCTCAGGTCCGCAACTGGCTCCATAACCATCTCACACAATATCAGGCCGTCATTGTGAATAAGGATTAGTTCTTAACTGACTTGCCTAGTTTAAAATAAAATAAATATATATATATATATATATATTTCCCATTTCTCAACCCCATTGAGGAGTTGTTTTCAGCATGGCAGTGCAAGGTGTATGATCACAAACCCCACAAACGTATGGCCCGTCTCCAGGCAATGGCCCGTGGTGACTTTCCAGCAGAGTCCAGTCTGGGGTGGATGCGTCATGCCAGAAGATATTTCCCCCGCTGTCTGGTCATGGAGAATATATCGCCTGTGATGTTAATGAAAAACTGGGGCTGGACTAAAACAACAGACATGACTGATTTGGTTTTCGCAGTGGTTTCTTGACTTCTGATTTTACTATATTTCTACAGTTGACCTATTCCATATAATTGATCTAATAAGCAGTACAGAAAATGCCTATTTTTCTTCCTTTGCATATGCAAAATATATTTACTGTATTTTTGCATTTTCTTTCTTATTTGAGTACACAAACAATATACAATATAACAACAACATCTTAGTCTTTTCACTGAAATCGGTTCTGATAGTAAATGGTGTTTTGAATATGTCACATTAGTGTGATCTCGGTTGTCGCTAAGTTAGATTCATGTGTGTGTATGTCTCATTTGTATGCAGAGTTTCATTTTGAGCCGGTAGGACATGATTATGATTGCTGTGTTTCATTTTGCAAGATGTCTGCGGGGGTTGGAGAAATTGGCTAACTGTTTTGTGTTTAGAGTTTTGAGTATCCGAGATGAAGTTTCAGAAAACTTGTCTTAACAGTTGGGAAAAACTGTAATATAAGAAATATGATATTTTGATACTTAACCCTTAACCCTTGTCTTAAGGGTAAAAAATGACCCGCCACTGTGTTTAACAGCAGAGAAAACTCCCTAAATTATATTTTTTCAACTTGAACTTTGATGGCTTTTCCTTGAGTGACCCCAACATTAGAAAAAGTGAAACATCACCGTAGGGTCATTTTTGACCCAGCAGTTATAAAATCATTTACACACCACAAAAACCACAAAGACACACACACACACACACACACACACACACACACACACACACACATATATACACAATGAGAAATTGAGATTGTGTGTGCTACTGATTGAAGTCAGCCAGCAGCCCCTGAAGAGGAACATCACCATGGTTGGCACAGTTAGAAAGAACAAGCCTGAGCTCCCCCCTGCACTCCTCGCAACAAGGGGGAGAGAGGCCTTCTCATTAAAGTTTGCCTTCACCCCCACCACCACTCTAGTTTCTTACCTCCCAAAGAGGAACAATAATGTGGTCCTCCTGAGCACACTGCACAAAACGGCTGAGGACAGGAAGCCAGCCATCATCCTGGACTACAACCACAACAAAGGAGGCATGGACAACCTGGACAAGGTGATTGGAACTTACAGCTGCAGGAGGATAACTGCCCGCTGGCCCATATCACAATGCCTTTGTGATATGGAACAAGATCAACCCTACCTGGATGCCTGATAAGCGGAACAAGAGGAGGCTGTTCCTGGGGCAGCTGGGAAAGGCACTTGTAAACCCACACATTGAAAGAAGGGAGCGCCTCCCACGCACAGCAGCCTCTGCAGCACTTGTGAAAGCTGTTCAGGGGGCTGAATGTTGTCCTGATCCACCTGAGGCTGCAGCTGGGTTAGGCAAGAGGAGGAGATGCCAATTCTGCCCCCAAGGAAGGACTGTAAAAACAAATACTATGTGTTGCACATGTGAGAAATATATCTGCAAAGTCCATCCACACATACTTGCATACTGTCCTACATGTGCTAGTTAGAGTTGATTGATTTATGTTCTTCACGTTTTTGTTTTGTATCTATTATCTTATTCTTATTTATTGTTGTTGTTATTACAACTTGTGGGTGGTGGCAATGGTTAAAAATGGGGGAAGACGACTATTTTGTAGTTGAATTCCTCATTGTACAGTATATACAAATATATCACTATGTTGCCAATAAAATGCATTCAAAACTACTTTCTGCACATTTCTGCTACTTTCTTAGGCTATACAAGTGCTATCTCTTGCAACAACAAAAACATGTTTACACCTATGCAGTACCTTTAGCAATAATAATAATAATAAGCCTCTACTTTTGTGTTGTAATAAAAAATTAGTAGTGTCCAGTGATTGAAATGCAGTCGTTCTGCATTGTGAAAAGTGACAGGTTGTTTCTTCATGCAAAATAGATTTGGGGTTTAAAATTCAATTAAGCTGCTTTTAGGGGTTTAGGGGTTTAGTGGTTTAGTGAAGGAGGTTAATTTTTGACCCTTAGGACAAGGGGAGTATACAGAATGTTAAGTCTACACAAGGGTGAAGTATATTTTAGCAATTAAAAATGCTACTCACAGTTTGTTGCACACACAAAACAAATATCTTGATCCAGGAGGGGATTCTCTGCTGTTACCAAGCAAAACTTGATCTTGGATCAGTAAGTGACTCAAAAGGCACCGGACTCTTGTTGTTGTGCTGGTAAATTTCAGTCTCTCGATGTGCAAAACTGATAGAGACATACCCCAAGCGACTTACAGCTGTAATCGCAGCAAAAGGTGGCGCTACAAAGTATTAACTTAAGGGGGCTGAATAATTTTGCACGCCCAATTTTTCAGTTTTTGATTTGTTAAAAAAGTTTTAAATATCCAATAAATGTCGTTCCACTTCATGATTGTGTCCCACTTGTTGTTGATTCTTCACAAAAAAATACAGTTTTATATCTTTATGTTTGAAGCCTGAAATGTGGAAAAAGGTCGCAAAGTTCAAGGGGGCCGAATACTTTCGCAAGGCACTGTACATACTTACATACATACATACATACATATATATATATATATATAAATAAGTATTTTATTTGAATGTTTATTACATTTTTTATTACATTCATTTGTACAAACAATAGTACGCAAGTATAAACACCATGGGACCACGCAGCTGACATACCACTCAGGAAGGAGACACGTTCTGTCTCCTAGAGATGAATGTACTTTGATATGAAAAGTGCAGATCAATCCCAGAAAAACAGCAAATTATCTTGTGAAGATGCTGGAGGAAACAGGTACAAAAGTATCTGTATCCACAGTGAAACGAGTCCAATATCGACATAACCTCAAAGGCCGCTCAGCAAGGAAGAAGCCACTGCTCCAAAACCTCCATAAAAAAGCCAGACTATGGTTTGCAACTGCACATAGGGACAAAGATTGTACTTTTTGGAGAAATGTCCTCTGGTCTGATGAAACAAAAATATAACCTTTTGGCCATAATAACCATCGTTATGATTGGAGGAAAAAGGGTGAGGCTTGCAAGCCGAAGAACACCATTCCAACCGTGAAGCATGAGGTTGCAGCATCATGTTGTGGAGGTGCTTGGCTGCAGGAGGGACTGGTGCACTTCACAAAATAGATGGCCTCATGAGGATGGAAAATTATGTGGATAACTGAAGCAACATCTCAAGACATCAGTCAGGAATTTAAAGCTTAGTCGCAAATGGGTCTTCCAAATGGACAATGACCCCAAGCAAACTACCAAAGTTGTGGCAAAGGACAACAAAGTCACCCAACTTATTGTGGGAAGCTTGTGGAAGGCTACCCAAAACATTTGACCCAAGTTAAACAATTTAAAGGCAATGCTACCAAATACTAATTGAGTGTATGTAAACTTCTGACCCACTGGGAGTGTGATGAAAGAAATTAAAGCTGAAATAAATAATTCTCTCTACTACTATTCTGATATTTCACATTCTTAAAATAAAGTGGTGATCCTAACTGACCTAAAACAGGGAATCTTTACTAGGATTAAATGCCAGGAATTGTGAAAAATTTAGTTTAAATGTATTTGGCTCAGGTGTATGTAAACTTCCGACTTCAACTGTATATATAAAAAGTATGTGGACACACCTTCAAATTAGTAGATTTGTTTATTTCAGCCATGCAATATCCATAGACAAACATTTGCAACAGAATGGCCTTACTGAAGAGCTCAGTGACTTTCAATGTAGCACAGTCATACCTTTCTTTAACTAGTCAAGTTAGTTAAGAACAAATTCTTATTTTCAATGACAGCCTAGAAACAGTGGGTTAACTGCCTTGTTCAGGGGGAGAACAACAGATTTTTACGTTATCAGCTTAGCGATTCGACCATTGCAACCTTCCGGTTGCTAGTCCATCGCTCTAACCACTAGGCTACCTTCCGCCCCTAATTTTGTGAAATGGAAACGTCTAAGAGCAACAACGGCTTAGCCGCAAAGTGGGTTTGGCGGATGCCAGGAGAACGCTACCTGCCCGAATGCATAGTACTAACTGTAAAGTTTGGTGGAGGAGGAATAATGGTCTGGGGCTGTTTTTCATGGTTTGATCTAGGCCCCTTAGTTCCAGTGAAGGGAAATCTTAACGCTACAGCATACAATTACATTTTAAACGATTATGCGATTCAAACTTTGTGGCAACAGTTTGGGGAAGGCCCTTTCCTGTTTCAGCATGACAATGCCCCCGTGCACAAAGCGAGGTCCATACAGAAATGGTTTGTCGAGATCACTGTGGAAGAACTTGACTGGCCTACACAGAACCCTGACCTCAAGCCCGTCGAACACCTTTGCGAGCCAGGCCTAATTGCCCAACATCAGTGTCCGACCTCACCAATGTTCTTGTGGCTGAATGGAAGCAAGGCCCCGCAGCAATGTTCCAACATCTAGTGGAATGCCTTCCCAGAAGAGTGGAGGCTGTTATAGCAGCACAGGGGAGAACAACTCCATATTAATGCCCATGATTTTGGAATGAGATGTTTGACAAGCAGGTGTCCACATACTTTTGGTCATGTAGTGTATGTATCCTGTGTGTTCAGAACAGCAATGTCACCGGAATGTGTAACGAACATGAAATGTACAACTGAAATACTGTTGTCTCAACAATGAGCTACAATATTTTTAATCAAGAAAAAGTAAGGAATATTAATGAGACTTGAAGGAAAAATACGTTATTTTTATGAATTTATTCATACTATTTCATCCTTCCACAAGATATCGTCCCGACTCAGAACTAGGGTTGGTAACTATGCCGGCTGGTCGTTCATTCTATTGGTTTGACTGCCAGAGACTCAACCCAGTCATTCAGTCTTTTTGTTCTGTATCCATGGATGCGACCCAGTCGTTCAATGTTCCATTGCCATACTGGTTGGCAACGTTCTTATCCCTTGCTTGTTAGCTAGCCAACTACGGCTAATTTACAGTCACGTCAAACAAAATGCAGCCAGAATAACAACGGTAGCTGCATTTGCATTTGTTTAAACTGTTTTCTAGTGACATTTATTTGGATACATCCAAAGCAATGAGCTAATGAGGCGTGATTTCACCTGGCATTGAAAATGTGCTCTCTCGCCAGGACACTGTTGTTCAGAGGAGATAGCCAACAACACAGCTAACACAATCACTTCAAACTAAAGCTGGAAAGACTGCATTTAGTTTCTTTTGACCTTTTTTCAATTGATTTTTCCTTGTATATATCCATAAAAATTATGCTCATTCATGATTTCGACTGGCTGAGAAACGCTGCCAGCCTGTCTGCCTCGTCCCGACACCCGACACATTCATTACTATGGGACAGCTGGAGAAAGAATTTTAATATTGAAACAATGTTGCAAATGTTGGCTGGGCTGATGAGACAGTGGATTGCGCAGTCAGATGGAACAGAGTAAATAGGCATGTCATAGATTTAGCCGGTGGTAATTTGTGGATTATTAACTTGATGGTTCAAGCCCTTAATGCTGATTGGCTGACAGCCATGGTTTATCAGACCGTATACCACGGGTATGACAAACATTTATTATTACTTCTCTAATTATGTTGGTAACCAGTTTATAATACCAATAAGGCACATTTGGGGTTTGTGGTATATGGCCAATATACCATGGCTAAGGGCTGTATCCAGGCATGCCGCATTGCTTACTTCTTAAAGAACAGCCCTGAGCCGTGGTATATTGGCCATATATCACACCAATTCGGGCCTTATTGCTTAAAAAAACACTGGCTGGACTGTGGTTTTAACCAATTAGCGTTCAGGATTAGACCCACCCATTGTATAATAAAGCACAAACACGTGCACATACAGTTATCATTCAAGTCGTCATTCTACAAAGGCAGGACCACCTTGCAGCATCCCATCCTGACACCTGATATACGCCTGATCCAGAGCAGGCCAGAGGAGCAGAGAGTTGGTGGAGACAGAGCACGCTCCATTAGATTGGATGGATGTGTGACACCCTATCCGGAGTGGCCTGTGTCTCATTACCTGATGGGGTAATGCTCCCCCCTCTACAAATGTGACATTTAGATCAACAAATGATTTTGGCAAGGACGACAAGCACAATGCATGCAGTATTAACGGAACAAAGTTGCCAATTCTTACTACATTACCACTGATGTGGTGTTTTCTTTTTGACATTGCAATGATCAAATCAAATCATATTTGTCACGTGTGCTGAATACAACAGGTGTAGGTAGACCTTACTGTGAAACGCTTACTTACAAGCCCTTAACCAAAAATGCAGTTTTAAGAAAAAAATTAAATAAATTTGACAAAGGATTCAAGAGCAGCAGTAAAATAACAATAGCGAGGCTATATACAGGGGGTACCTGAACAGTGTCAATGTGCGGGGCACCGGTTAGTCGAGGTAATTGAGGTAATATGTACATGTAGGTAGTTATTAAAGTGACTATTAAAGTGACGAAAGTGTAGCAGCAATGTAAAGGGGGGGGGGGGGGGGGGGGGGGGGGGTAATCCAAATAGTCTGGGTAGCCATTTGGTTCAGGAGTCTTGTGGCTTGGGGGTAGAAGCTGTTTAGAAGCCTCTTGTACCTGGAGTCTTTTGAGTCTTTGACAATGTTTACAGTGCCTTGCGAAAGTATTCGGCCCCCTTGAACTTTACAACCTTTTGCCACATTTCAGGCTTCAAACATAAACATATAAAACTGTATTTTTTTTGTGAAGAATCAACAACAAGTGGGACACAATCATGAAGTAGAACAACATTTATTGGATATTTCAAACTTTTTTAACAAATCAAAAACTGAAAAATTGGGCGTGCAAAATTATTCAGCCCCCTTAAGTTAATACTTTGTAGCGCCACCTTTTGCTGCGATTACAGCTGTAAGTCGCTTGGGGTATGTCTCTATCAGTTTTGTACATCGAGAGACTGACATTTTTTTCCCATTCCTCCTTGCAAAACAGCTCGAGCTCAGTGAGGTTGGATGGAGAGCATTTGTGAACAGCAGTTTTCAGTTCTTTCCACAGATTCTCGATTGGATTCAGGTCTGGACTTTGACTTGGCCATTCTAACACCTGGATATGTTTATTTTTGAACCATTCCTTTGTAGATTTTGCTTTATGTTTTGGATCATTGTCTTGTTGGAAGACAAATCTCTGTCCCAGTCTCAGGTCTTTTGCAGACTCCATCAGGTTTTCTTCCAGAATGGTCCTGTATTTGGCTCCATCCATCTTCCCATCAATTTTAACCATCTTCCCTGTCCCTGCTGAAGAAAAGCAGGCCCAAACCATGATGCTGCCACCACCATGTTTGACAGTGGGGATGGTGTGATCAGGGTGATGAGCTGTGTTGCTTTTACGCCAAACATAACGTTTTGCATTGTTGCCAAAAAGTTCAATTTTGGTTTCATCTGACCAGAGCACCTTCTTCCACATGTTTGGTGTGTCTCCCAGGTGGCTTGTGGCAAACTTTAAACGACACTTTTTATGGATATCTTTAAGAAATGGCTTTCTTCTTGCCACTCTTCCATAAAGGCCAGATTTGTGCAATATACGACTGATTGTTGTCCTATGGACAGAGTCTCCCACCTCAGCTGTAGATCTCTGCAGTTCATCCAGAGTGATCATGGGCCTCTTGGCTGCATCTCTGATCAGTCTTCTCCTTGTATGAGCTGAAAGTTTAGAGGGACGGCCAGGTCTTGGTAGATTTGCAGTGGTCTGATACTCCTTCCATTTCAATATTATCGCTTGCACAGTGCTCCTTGGGATGTTTAAAGCTTGGGAAATCTTTTTGTATCCAAATCCGGCTTTAAACTTCTTCACAACAGTATCTCGGACCTGCCTGGTGTGTTCCTTGTTCTTCATGATGCTCTCTGCGCTTTTAACGGACCTCTCACAGTGCAGGTGCATTTATACGGAGACTTGATTACACACAGGTGGATTGTATTTATCATCATTAGTCATTTAGGTCAACATTGGATCATTCAGAGATCCTCACTGAACTTCTGGAGAGAGTTTGCTGCACTGAAAGTAAAGGGGCTGAATAATTTTGCACGCCCAATTTTTCAGTTTTTGATTTGTTAAAAAAGTTTGAAATATCCAATAAATGTCGTTCCACTTCATGATTGTGTCCCACTTGTTGTTGATTCTTCACAAAAAAATACCGTTTTATATCTTTATGTTTGAAGCCTGAAATGTGGCAAAAGGTCGCAAAGTTCAAGTGGGCCGAATACTTTCGCAAGGCACTGTAGGGCCTTCTTCTGACACCGCCTGGTATAGAGGTCATGGATGGCGGGACGTTTGGCCCCCGTGATGTACTGGACTGTATGCACTATTATCTGTAGTGCCTTGTGGTCGGAGGCCGAGCAGTTTCTATACCAGGCAGTGATGCATCCAATCAGGATGCTCTCAATGGTGCAGCTGTAGAACCTTTTGAGGATCTGAGGACCCATGCCAAATATGTTCAGTCTCCTGAGGGGGAATAGGTTTTGTTGTGCCCTCTTCACGAGTGTCTTGGTGTGCCTGGACCATGTTAGTTTGTTGGTTATGTGGACAATCTGCTCCACCACAGCCCCGTCGATGAGAATGGGGGCGTGCTCGGTCCTCCTTTTCCTGTTGTCCACAATCATCTCCTCTAAGTAGATTAGGTTTGCCCATTCAATTGTTGGGAGCATATAAAGTGTGCAACTTCCTTTCTATATATCTTATTGTTTTTTTTTTACTGCTTACTCATGGTCAGTCAGCCCCTCCTAAAACGTTTTTGTGTGTGTGTCAGCTCATGCTTTTCACTAGGAAATTGTAGTGAGTGACATCCTTTGTTCAATTCAATTCTTCCATTGCTATTACTAATCCTGCCACTTTCTTTTTATTATTATTTTCTTTAGCCCTTTTTTCTCCCCTATTTCGTGCTATCCCTATTTCCCTATTCCTATTTCCCTATTCCTATTTCCCCTATTTCGGCACCAATGTGTCGGAGGAAACACCTAGCGACCTGGTCAGTGTGCGCTGCGCCCGGCCCGCCACAGGAGTCACTAGTACATGAGACGAGACAAGGATATCCCTGCCAGCCGAACTCTCCCTAACCCGGACGACGCTGAGCCAATTTTGCGTCGCCCCATGGACCTCTTGGTCACGGCCGGCTGTGACAGAGCCTGGGCTCAAACCCAGAATCTCTGGTGGCACAGCTAGCACTGCAATGAGACCATTGAGCCACCCGGGTGGCCCCATCCTGCCACTTTCACAGAAAGCAAAATGCTGCAAGTACACAAATTATTATTTTAAAAGTATGTGGAACCAAAATTAAATCCCCTACCAATTTGAGGATATTCAGCTGCCTCAGGTGAAATAAGAATGGAACTGCTAAGTGGCTGGCTAGCCCTACACTACACTGGCCATTCGGGTTCATTTAGCTATTTTACCTGTATCTATCAAAGAGGATGGAACGCCACAGTCTAGAACAGCAGATACCACAGTGTGTGGGAAGTGTGGACCAAGCTCATTACTACACAGGCCTGTCATTATACCAGCACACACAAAACCTAGGAGCTGTAGCCTTGAATCTGCAGTTCTACCATGCAGTAACTACAACGTTATGTCTAAATGAAAGGCTGAGAGAGAGCGAGAGAGGGAGAGAGAGGGAGAGAGAGAGCGAGAGAGAGAGAGGTCAGAGTGCTCATCCATTCAGTAAGTGTAGGTGGACAGAATAGATTATGGGAGGCCTCAGCCAAGGCTGGGTGTTAACCTTGATTCCGTTTTTCACAGACTCGCTCCTTCTTGGTTGGCTAGGCAACAATGTAAGTATAGCATCCATCTGGGTTAAAGCATGGCATTGGTGATGTGGGGACAAAGTGGACTCGCTTACCAGCTGGAGTAGGTTTTGTTCTGCAGGCAGCTGTAGCAGGACATGATTTGGCTCCCGATGTCGGCCAAGCTCCCAGTGGTGACTCTGCCCCAGGCAAGGTTACCCATTTAGATGGTGGGTATGCACACAGACACACACGCACACACACACACACACAGTGGTTAGCAGCCCCACTGACTGCACCACACTAGCTAGCCAGTGGGAGAATCAAACAAGGAACTAGCCAGTGAGATAACATCTGAAGAAATAGATATGTTGCATCAAGCATGGAGCCCCTTTACAACTCCCACAGAGACAGTTCCTTTCAGAGAATTATATATATTTTTATCTTATCTTTGATGCACTATAATATCAGACACAGCTGGAGATTGAAATTGGAAGCAATTAGTGGACTTGATTGCAGAGGTGAAATCAAGCAAACACAAGACAATTTAGGAAATGAGGGAGACAGAGAACAACTGTTCTAAGATCTAATCAGGAGCCTGAAACTGTCAGATATATGTGTATAGGTGGCAGGGAAGTCAGGCACAGGAGAGTCAAACAGAGTGTAAAATGGAGTCTTTTAATAAATGTCCAAGTAACATGCTCCATAACACAAATAAGAAAAATGAATAATAAACAAATATGGGTACGAAGACCCGTCGCGCACCTATACAAACAACACTACACTGACAATAAACAATCTCTGACAAAGACATGAGGGGAAACAGAGGGTTAAATACACAACAGGTAATGAATGGGATTGAAAACAGGTGTGTGGGAAGACAAGACAAAACCAATGGAAAATAAAAAATGGATCAATGATGGCTAGAAGACCGGTGACATCGAACGCCGAGCACCGCCCGAACAAGGAGAGGCAACGACTCCGGCAGAAGTCGTGACAGAAACCAAAGCTTCATTCTCTCTGCTGCGTATTCTCTACCTTTTGTAAACAATTGAGTGTTGCATTGCAGAAGTAATCAGTGAAACTCCAAAGCTCATTCAGGGACATGGACTGAGAGGACTTGTTCCCTCCACCTGCAATTAACCAGCTGACACATGGGGAGGAGAAAGTTTAGTAACTGAAAGGGTTGGATATGAGCTCAGAAGCAGTGTGTGTGTTCCTATACCCATCTTCTACTTTCAGCAGTATGAGCTATTCGCCTAACACAACGCAAATGAGTCCTCAATTTGATTTCCGAGAGGACACAGCATTTAAAAATGAAGGGGAGAGATTTGCGTTTCCTTCTCCTGAGAGAAAGCCTTTGCACTTACTACAGAGTGTAACTGAGGAGCAGAGCAATGAGTCTGGTTTCAGAGTGACAGTGGTGTCTGAGAACAGGGATGTTCTCAGACACCTGGACGCTGTTTGAATGACACCTATCAAGCCTGCCTTACATCCAGGACACTGTTTGAATGTCACCTATCACGCCTGCCTTACATCCAGGACACTGTTTGAATGTCACCTATCAAGCCTGCCTTACATCCAGGACACTGTTTGAATGTCACCTATCAAGCCTGCCTTACATCCAGGACACTGTTTGAATGTCACCTATCAAGCCTGCCTTACATCCAGGAGAGCGAGAGTGAGTGTGTTTAATGACGTTCAGCTAAGAGGAGACCTCAGACTAACAATATGATAGTTTTTAGCTGTAGGCTATACACTCTTTTATAAACTGGGTAGTTTGTTCCCTAAATGCTGATTGGCTGAAAGCGGTGGTATATCAGACCATATACGGGTGTGACCAAACATTTAATAAGCCACAGGTGTGTATCCGTGTCTGTAGGGCAATGTATCCGTGTCATGACTGACATTTTTAAGATCGAACAGGCTATACTGTATAATTATGTCAACTATATTTATTTGTGTGTGCATGTGCGTGTGCATGATTGACCCTCAGGGTGCAGTATCAGATTGGTGGTGTGTATGTCACCATGGCCATTAGAGCTCAGCTGCAATTTCCACAATGACAGATAAATGCAAGGGAGAGAGGAGAGAGAGAGAGAGAGAGAGGCTACCCCCATTTTCCCATCCTCCACAAATGAGCACTTAAGATAGACAGAAAGCGGACAGACTGTGGCTAGATACTGTACCAGGGTCAAGGGGCAGGGTTTTAATAGCTCCAGTAGGACAGGAAAACACCATTCTGTATTGATTCCCATCCTACGTCATGATGTGGGAGGCCAGGGGGGATCCCATCGGCAGGCCCAGTTTCCAAACGGTGAGCAAGGATCAAATCTATATCATTTTTATTTCAGCCTGAGTGTGTGGAGTTTTACCGTGTGCATTGTGGCTGTCGTGTGTGTGTGTGTGTGACAGAAGTCATATTCAGTGCAGTCTGTCCCTAAAGCAGATTCATAGTTCTAAAAGACATACCCGTTAGTGAGATCAAAGGAATTCATGAGGCTTGGAGGAAATTGAAATGAGACTTCAGACAGTGAACTCTTTTAAACGTTTTTTTACAATTACTTGTTGGACCCACTGATTGAAGTTGCGCAATTCATATTTCTAAACTAGTTTTGCCATCGTGCACTACAGTCTGTCAAATATCATAATTCAATATAATGAACACATTGTTCATTTAAAATAAATGAAAAGGTGACATGTTCAGGCAGACTTTGTGTGAAATGAAATATTACATGCAATACAACTGTGAATAAATATGGTATTGTGGCCAAAATAAAAAAGGAAGGAGCATTTCATGACTTCATTCTTTCTGGTAAAATGTTTGATGATTACATGGGGCTTCTCATCCAGAAAATAAAGTTCCAACATTCAATGAGTGCAGATGCTGGTCGAACAATGCAGTCTCTGTTATACTGCCAAGCACAGTATCATCACTAATATGGGGACATTTGATGACATCGTACATTCCTGATTAAAAACAAAACGGTGCCCTCGGCAGTCCATTGTGAAATAGTTATGCATTTGACAACATTTCAATACCTCGTTGGAACTCAATCATTTTCAAATACAGAGTGTCTTACATAAAGACACAGACTGATTTGCAAATACATTTAGAATATTCACAAACGTGTCAAATAATTCCTTCATTCGTATAACAAACAGCTATGTGGGGGGGGGGGGGGGGGGGGGGAAGAGTCTTCATTTAATGACGATTTATCAAAGAGTGTGAATTTGTTTGAATGAAATGTTACCGTGAAGTATTGCGTTTCCAATGGATTACTGGTGAAAACCTGTACAGTACAGTAGTATCCCGGTCTATTTCCAAGTTTGTGCATTTCCTTTTATGATCCCTTTGACGTGTTTGGCTGTTATTTCCTGTGTCTCTACCTGACCTAGGTAAATATATATCAAATACTTTCAGATACTACAGGTGCGCTTGATTTAGCTTACCTACTACCTAAGAATCGTCCCAAAAGTGCAAACTCTACCTCCTTGCACAGCAATCAAGCTAAATCAGGCACTTCTCCAGAATTTGAAAGTACCTGGCAAAATGCATTTTGACCCAGGTCTGGTAATTTACTTCTCACACCACTGTGCTGAGTTTAGAGGACTCCTCTGGCCTGTCCAGTTTGCTGGGAAGGGACTTGAGGTACTCCAGGTGTCTCCGTGCGTCCTCCTGGTTGTTCCTGACATAATACACCAGGTAGGAGATGACCATGGCGAACCAGCCGAACATGGTCACCAGCATGGCCACGTCCGTGGTCCTCTTGAGCCCTGCGCACAGGTCCAGGTCGGCCGCCACCATGATGAAGGGCACCCCTGTATCTATGCCAACGTCCTTGGGCTCCGAAGTGTGGCACATCACGCCAGCCAGTGAGGCCGGTTCCAGATCCAGCCGGGGCATAGCCACCTGGAGGCGGCAGTCACAGTGCCAGGGGTTGTGGGTGAGGTTGGCCTGGGCCCTCAGGCCCCCCAGGACCTCGGGCTCCAGGGTGGTCAGTCTGTTAGAGGACAGGTCCAGGCTCCTGAGAGAGGGGACCAGACCCCGGAAGGCCCCCGGCTCCATCTGAGTTAGCTCATTGTGGGAGAGGTCCAGCTCGTTGAGTAAAGGAAGCCCTGCAAAGGCGTCGGCGGGGATGGTGGTAAGGAGGTTACCGTCCAGGTAAAGTCGGCGAGTGTCATTGGGCAGGTCATGCGGCACCTCCGCCAGGTGCATGTTGCTGCAGCGCACCACCCTCCCGCCGTCGGCCATCTCGGAGCAGTAGCAGCTCTCTGAGCAGCCGGTGTTTGCCCCGTGGAGGCCCGCGGTGGTGGCCCCGAGCGCCAGGCTGTGCAGCAACAGGCATGCCACCAGGGAGTGGCACAGCAGCGGCATGGTGGGATACAGGCATACCCTCCTGGAAGGACACAGCCCCTGGACCATCAGCCAAGACAACCCTGCATAGGTCACAGCTTCACCAACCAGCCAGCCTGAGAGAATGAGGAAAAATGTCAGAGCGAAAATAATGAAGAAAAGGAACGAGGACAACAAGTGATTGCAAATGACACTAATATCAGTGTGGCAGAAGCAACACCTAACCATCTCGGTGTGAGTAATCCGAATTTCCATACAAGTGCCAGGTGTTATTTTTAAACCCACTTTGATCCTGACTGGGCTAATTGTAATGAATTGGCACTTGTGACATGACGAACAGAAAATGACAACACACAGCTGTAGTGTAGAGGAGGAGTGGGATAGAGATCAGCGATGGCGTCATTCGTGCGTACAGATGACAGATAATGTGCTTCCTGCCAGTGCAGGGATGGAACTCTCGTTGATTGGCATGTTTTTTCCTCTCTCGTCCCACTTCAACATTGCCGTGGAGTGACTTTGCATTACCATAATCCTGCTCTGATCCAGTGTAACTAGGGAGACAGACGCTCAAAATATATATATGGTCATGGTTATTTTAGAATGCAAAGTACTGTCAGCCTCTAATGGATTCAGAGTGAATATCTTTGAAACTCAGTCTTAGGGTCTCTAGGAACCTACAGTACCTAACCTAACCTGGTTTGTAGGATGTAGGATGTAGGCTATGGGCTAGATTCAATCAGATCTGTCTTAACCCGCGATAACCGACAACTGCATAGCAGCATTATTGTTTTCGGAGATGTCAGAGGAACTACGTCTGGAGCTGTCGAGTCAGCAAGCGGCTCCTGGCGTTATACTTATGGCGGACATTGCCATTGGCTGCACCGAGTTGCATTAGTAGAAATCCCATGCAGAATTGCTACAAGTTCCAACACTGTGTGTTGTAATCTACAACTCGATTGGGCTGATATCAACCCTCCTTTAATTTAATGATTTTAAACTTGAGTGTCTGTTCTATAGAGCCTACACTTTCCCGTTCTGAACTTTCTAACACGGGTGGGATTTAAGGACAGGTGTGGTTTCGTGACAATGACGACAAGAGCAGCCGCTCACCGATTTGACTGCTTCCGAACACAGTTACACCTCCGACGTCGCCTAAACAAAAGTAATAAAACTGCTATGCAGTCGGCGGTTGTTTCGGGTTAAGGGCTCTATTCAATCTGTATCGTTGAAGCGTTCCAGATTGTGTGATAGAAAAGTGAAGGGCATTTCCGTTTGAGCCGACATATGCACACCTACCGGGAATGCAGTCTCTGCTAACATTTCAATTTCAATCACGCTGTAATAGAGCCCTAATGCTGGAACGAATTGAATCTAGGGCTGAGTCTGTTTGGATGTAGCCTATGTCTGCAGCGGTAAGTAGGTCATCTTTGGGTCACTTAGTGTAAGTACATTTTGGGTCAATCAATGTAATGTTTCCGGGCCCATCGGTTCTGGAAACCCACTTTTCACTGAGACCCGACTCAGGTAACAGACTCTTGAGCAGCGCTGTCTGAGGCAGGCTGAGGCGCAGTAAATGTCAGTCCAGTATCGTTTTACCAATCCTCTCTAAACCGCATAGAATATGTTTCTCCACTGACACAAAACCCCAGAGAAAGTGTTATGAGTTGGACGGGACGCTCACCGTTTCACCGCAACACAACTGTAGTCTAGAGCAGGGTTTCACAAACTCGGACACCCTGGGTGCACGTTTTGGTTTTTGCGCTAGCACTTTCTACACAGCCAATTCAAATAATCACAGCCTGTTGAGTACAGTTACAGTACATGATGCCTGTATGCAACAGGTAGATGTGACGGGATGGGAGCCATGTTGGATACAAAGATGCCAGGGTCTAAGGTCTAAGAACCTTACGAGAGCTTTTTTGGTCGTAGGCTAGGTTGGTTTTATGGATTCATTCTCTTCATAATTGTAAATCTTGCACATAAACATTTTAAACATATTCTTCCTAAAGTATTCAACCAGTGTACAAAAATGTTTTAAAAAAACGATATAATGATAACTTAAAATAAATAAAACAGTAACTGGCATCTTTGTATCCAACCTGGCTCCCATCCCATCAGATCTGCCTGTTGCATACGGGCATAATGTACTGAAACTGTGCTCTATCTGGCCGTTCGCTCAGCTTCTGGGAAATTAGCTCTATCTGACCAGACGGACTCCACTTAGGCTGGTTTACAAATGACATAATCTAAGAGTGGCTCTTAAAGTCACATTACGAAAGGCAGCACGGCTCAATAAGAAGGACTGCGTCTCGCACACAGTCTCCTCAGAGCCAGGGTGAGGGATGGCCGAGTGTCTGGGAGGCCTGAGTGGACCATATAACAACCGCATTAGTGGTACATGTCACAGCATGTCAAAGTCTGGTTTATTGGGGTTCTGCTGAATGCGTGAGGAGGACACAACCTAATAAAGAAAATGACGAGAGGCTAAACATAGCATCATTTAACTTGACAACCACTAATACAAACAATACAGAACCCAATACAGAACCCCATGATCTAAGTGGAATGGATTGATATACTGTGTGACTGTACTATAGTGTGTGTACTACAGTGTGCGGCAGTGTGTGAGCGAGAGTAGGCTCAGTATTTAATTTGCTCAGTTACATCAGTTTTTTTCCTAACGACTTAGCACTATATAGGCCAAGATAGTATTGAATATGAACTCTCTCAGTTACTTATTGTGTCCTGCAATAAGAAAAGCTGATGTACCACTGTATAAACTGTTAATGTATATTAAAAATACCACAGGGCCTGGTGTACAGTGTGCACTCGCTGTCTGACTACAAGAAGAACATTTGAATGCATTAGATTAGACTATCCTCCCAGTAAGTGATATGGGGGAACTTGCAATTATCACGCGAAGGAAAGCCTCATGCTGTTATCCTATCCTGATTCCTCCCTCCTCCTCCTCGGTGCAGCGATGGATATTCTCTAGTCATTGGTTTGACGTTCACACGGTTAACCTTTGTGCGACGGAGCGTTCATGCAATAGAAGAAACTGACTCTCGAGGCTTGCCACGAGACAGAAAACCCTTTTCCACAGTGGACACAGCATAGAAGTGTTATTGCAGGAATACTGGGGAAAAACCTGTATTCAGCTTGTTCCTAGTACATGATATTAGCAACTTTGGCTAAAGTAACTCTAAACATTTGTTTTGCATGTGAATTAGTTTCTCTGAATAGTTTCTTGTATACAGTTCCTTTCAGCCGGACTGCCAGGCATCACACAAAAAACCTCTTGCAGACACAGTTCTAATACATTCAAACATTCAAAATGTGGGAACTTAATACATAAATTGATGCATTCTGCAAAGTGGAGGACGTCAACAATCCTCTGCAAGGAATGAACCTTTGGCACATACAGTAGGCTATTATGAATTCATTGGGCCACTGACCGAAATTGGAGGTGTTTTAGGGATACCCTACATAACTTATTAATGATGGAATATTGAGGTGTAGTTTACAAAAGCATATCATATCCTCCTGAGATATGCTTTTGGAAAATACACCTCAATATTCCAACATGACAATGAAAATGAAAAGGTCCCCAACAATATAAAAGGACATATGTATTAATTATATAATCAGATGCAAATGCAAGGCTGGCAAACATAAGAGCTTTCTTACCACTTCAGCTTTTGTTGTCTGGGAGAAGAACATTTGTCAGCATGCTTCACAGAACAGCGTCCATATCTCAAATGCGTTTACAGTACCCGCTTGCAATTCAGCGCAGCCGGAGAATCCGCGTCACAACCCCATGGACTGGAGCCTGCTTACCAGCATTCAATTCCGATAGTTGTTGCCTCTCCGCTCCCCGCGATCTAGTTGAAATAAACACGACTGTAAATATAAAGAGGGACAATAGGATCCGTTACCAAAGCGTAACCTATTATTGTCTTAAAATGGTCATATCAAGCCGTCATACGCAGGCACAGGAGCGTTGAAGCATAAAATCTCCTCACCACACATACACCACCTGCTACAGTAGATGGTTACTGCTGCGCTGTGCGCTCTGCTGTGCGCGTCAACCCACATCGTGACTTCTGAGAGGCTGGAAACCTTTCCATGATTAATGTCATGCGCAGCCTTCAAGGGACGTGTGTAAAGGCTGAGAATGCTAAAATGACCTGCGCAGAATTACGTTTTCTGAACAATTATCCGAGCAATACAATAGCCTATGGTCACATGGGAAGTAGGCTACTAATGACTAATTAGTACTTGCTAATGGGGAATTGTTAGAGATACAATCTCAGAGATAACAATAATCTACAAAATGCTGACTATCCAAATTATAGACCATATCTGAGTGCTTCCAAGTAGAAAAACGGTGATATCTAGAACCTAAAAGGGTTTTTCGGTTGTCCCATTGTTCCAGGTAGAACCCATTCCACAGAGGGTTCTACATGGAACACAAAAT
Source organism: Oncorhynchus clarkii lewisi (assembly GCF_045791955.1). Taxonomy (NCBI): domain Eukaryota; kingdom Metazoa; phylum Chordata; class Actinopteri; order Salmoniformes; family Salmonidae; genus Oncorhynchus; species Oncorhynchus clarkii. Next base: position 35,352,141 of record NC_092159.1, on the reverse strand, counting down.
AGTTCTACCTGGAATCAAAAATGGTTCTCCCATACCGACAGGCGAAAAAACGTTTCTGAACCCATTTTTCTATGAGTGTAGGCCTACGGCTATATGCAATGAGTGCTTCTGACTCTTGACACTAACTCTACTTCACTTGAACTACAGGATTAACTGAATGACAACAGAGACTAAATGCAATTGTAATGAATAGTTTGGGGTAGGCCTCATCTCCAAGGAATGCTTTGTGTAACCAGATGTGTTAAGTGGAGCGACACAAGGGAACCCAAGAGCAGACCAAGATGAGGAAACAGGGATGAATGAACCAAAATATTTATTGTTACACAGAGAGATATGGAGTGCAGATCTGGGGAAGCTTGGATGAGTTGCAGAAAAACCAGACTGAGGTTGGAGTTCGCTGAGTAGAACAGGGTAAACAGGTCCTGAGGGGAATCCAAGGTAGTGGTGGTGAGTAAAATCCAGAGCAAGGTAGTTGGGTGGTGTAATGTGGAACAGGAGCCAGAGACTGCAATGAGAAAATAAACAGTGTCAGGCAGGGAAACAGGCACAGCAGAGTAACAAGATCTTGCGTAAATGGCTAGAATCATGAACTGACTGAGCAGAGATTACAATTTGGCAGAGTGGAATTGGCAGGACTGAGTATTTGTAGAGGTCTTGATTATGGAACGAGTTGCAGCTGGTAGGGATCTGCTCTGACTTCAGCACATCTGTCTCCAACCACACAGAGAGGGAGAGAGAGAGTGTACAGGGGGAGTAACTGCAGGTCAAGAAGACACCGGATGAACACCAGAGGGCGTAGCAGGAGCAGATGTGACAAGATGCTGATGACAGGTTGCCCTATGCTGGGCTGCTGGCATCGAAACCCCCGCTGGGAGAATGGAGTTCAGTTGACGGGGCCTTCAGTTGGTGGGGGTGGGATTGTGGAAGGTCGTTGGAAGACTGCTGCTGCAAAACAACAAGTGAGTCCAAGTATACAGATTTGACAATATACTTGCAGAAAAATATAATGTGAATGCAAATGTCTCATTCATGATTTGCCCAAATGTACCTGGATGACTTCACACTAAATGTAATGTAGTTTGCTCATACTTTAAGTTATCCGTCTGAACCTTTGCACATACACTGGTGCCATCTTCTGGACACCATCGGAATTACAACCAGAGTGATGGCTAGATGTCTGACGTTTCTGTTGCATTTCAAAGATGGTGGTAGAAGAAAAAAAACGTTTTTCTTTGTATTTTCTTCTACCAGATCTAATGTGTTATATTCTCCTACATTCAATTAACATTTCCACAAACTTTAAAGTGTTTCCTTTCAAATGGTACCAAGAATATGCATATCCTTGCTTCAGGGCCTGAGCTACAGGCAGTTAGATTTGGGTATGTCCTTTTAGGCGAAAATTGAAAAAAAGAGGGCTATCCCTAAGAAGAGGGAGGCCCTTGATCTACTTCCCCAGAGTCAGATGAACTTGTGGATATCATTTTTACGTCTGTGTCCAGTATGAAAGAAGTTAAAGTGAGTTTTGCAGCCAATGCTAACTGGCAGTAAGCATAACGACCCGAAGTCTACAGATATCTGCTAAAACCGGGGATTACAAATTATATTTTAATGTAATACGTACAGAGGGATCTGTTAGCGGGAAAAGTATTTTATTAGCACAAAGTAAACAAATATTTTTTTTAATTTTACAGCTCATTTCCTGCAATTCTACATATTTTGGCGCAACTTATGCAATGTTAATATGATATCTGAGTGAGAGTGACTAGCAAAATCAATGGGGGCTCCCTGGAGACCAGGGCCCCTGGGCTCGTGCCCTGCGTGCCGGGTCGGTAATACGGCCATGATTACTACAAGTTGAGATAGCTGGCTAGACTAACTAGACTAATTTACCAATCTTATACATGTTAACTGGCATGGGCTAATTGAGTGACTGTCAGTGAGTGACACACAGTATAACTAGAGGATAACCGATGATGTACAACTAAGTTTTGAAATTGCACCTTGTGTGTTCTACTATTCTTACTTAACAGTAATTTGAGGCCCAGACTGACAAAAATAATATGGAGTTACGGCCATGAGAATAAGTCGACCTTCAGCTACACTGTCTGTCATCGTAAAATAGGCCTAAAGAGTCCAATTGTAAGCTATGAGACTCTGTTCTCAAAGGCTATCATCTCTAGGAAAGAGCACCCTGCTTGAAGGAGGAATCTCCAAAATGTAGAAGAATTGAAAATGTGTTTATGGAGGATATCCATTAAGTATAGTGGAGAAGAGAGAGAGAGAGAGAGAGAAGACTCACTTTCACCTGTCTCATTAAACAGAAAAAAAGAAGGATGAGGATGAAAAAACAATTGAATGCAGCTCTGCATACTTACTGATAAAAGAGATAGAAGCGTGACTAAAGGAAGGTTAGGGACAATATAATTACATAAGAAGGAGTGCACATGTACAGAGTAGCGAGACAATAATATATTTAAAGGGGTTGAAAATAACCTCAGAAGAGAGGGTGTGAAAGGCAGGGAAGGAGAGAGAGAGAGAGAGAGAGAGAGAGGGGGGGGGGAGGAAGGGAAAGAGGGCGAGAGAGAGGAGCGTGTTGAGGAAAATGGGGCGCGGGAGAGGGGAATGGAGAGAGCTGTCAAATTCTCACTTGCTTCCTCAAGCCTAGTTTCCTCAATTCCTTACAAAGCTCGTTGGAGGAGGAGGCCTGGGGGAGGGACCTTAAATCCTCTTCTCTAATTCAAGGATGTGCTGGCGAGTAACGTTTTGAGACACAGCCAGGGTTTGCAGCTGCAATGGGGAGCCGTAAGGGAGCTAAAGACAAACGAGTGTCACAGAGGTCGTCAGGGTGGAAGTTTGCTTTGAGAGGACACCGATGCTCTCTCTCACCCCTCAAGAACACACTGTCACAACGCTCCGATTGTCCTCGCAACGCTCCGATTGTCCTCGCAACGCTCCGATAGTCCTCGCAACGCTCCGATTGTTCTCACAACGCTCCGATTGTCCTCACAACGCTCTGATTGTCCTCACAACACTCCTCAAAAGCAATCCATTTCTTTCTGCCATTGCGCTAGATTGCCCGCAAGTAATCTCTTTTTTGTAATCTACCGTTCATTGTGTTAGAGTGCCAGCATGGAATGCAGTACTCAATAATGTTAAGTATTTTTTTTATGCTTGGGAAAGGAAAGTTCAAGGCAATATGAGAAAATGTTCTGAAGTGAAGTTCGTTATGTTTCGGCTGAGGCTTTGTGTGTACATGTCTGTCTATATACAGTAGACACCAGACCAGGCTGCAGTTGACATTTTCCATCTCTGCCCAACTCTCCCTGACTAGTGTGCGTCCAGTGTTCAGTATGCCTCGTCAGGCCTCTGACTGCAGGAGGAGTGTGATGGTTTTATAAAGGAAGCTCATTAAAGCTGCACAGTGTCTCCACACCTGGTGTGTGTGTCTTCAGCCCTGATGCCTTGCCCTGATGTCTCTTGTCAGCCCTGGTTAGCTTCTAAGCCAGGCACAGCTAGTTTTACTGGGTGCTGCTGGCTGACAGGTGCCCTCACACATAGAGGTTCCACACACCTGTTGCCAGGCTCACACATACACCCACTCAGGTATAATCAATGACACTCAGGAGAAGACACACACACACACACACATTTGTTTTACTATCCTTGTGGGGACCAAACAATTGATTTCCAATCGAAATTGACACACACAGAAATATGTTTTATATATAAAAATGTAATAATGAAAAGGATGACATGGCCGGCAGCCCACGGGCCTTAGAAAATGTATTTTTAAAAGACATTTATGCAATTTCTCTGTTATACTACTCTATAATGACCTTTTGGATGATCAGTGGACCAAGGTGGGCCGGGCCGGGTTTTCTCATAGGCTGAGGTCACGCAAATTTACATTCAAAGTCATATTCTACATCAGCAAAGAGACCTGCTCCGACTCTGTCATCAGTTAGACAGATCATGGGCTGAAAACCCCCAGAAACGGTGCCTGTAAACGTAGGAAGAGCATATTCTACATTGTCACCTCACTCAAAACATTCTATGTTTTGTGTGTCTAAAACCGGGATTTGGTCAAACAGTAAAGTGCATTATCATCACGGTTCCTGTAACAAAAGTGTCCGCTCTCCCCATGTGTCTGTGCCCTCACTGGGGCCTGTTGCTGCAATGAGCGAGCCACACTCCTCTCCCACCATGCGCTCGAGAGAGAGAATTTTTTTTTTATAAACATACAACAAGGTTCGTCCCCTTGTCAAAGAGAGGAGGGCCTCAGTTTTCGGTAGGTATAATTATGTATTTCTCAACTCTCAATATTCATCTCAGTAGCATCTATTTGACAACCAAGATATTTGAGATATGGAGGTCATGGGTCATGGCCTACAACTGCAACGTCTATTTTAGGACATTTGATTTTCTTTTGGATGAATACATGGCTACTAGCAGTGGGTACTATACTTAGAGACAGCAATTAAGCAACGTGTCTTCAGATGTTGAAACCCAAATGAATTAGCCTATGTTATTAGTTAGTGCACATAATCTTATTTTATATTAAACCTTATTTTAACAGGTAAGTTGACTGAGAACACTTGACTTTTTCCACATGGTGTTTACTTTACAACCTTATTCTAAAATGGACTAAATGCTTTCCCCCCTCATCAATCTACACACAATACCCCATAACAACAAAACAAAAACAGGTTTAAAAAACTGAAATATCACATTTAACTAAGATTTCAGTCCCTTTACTCAGTACTTTGTTGAAGCATCTTTGGCAGCGATTACAGCCTTGAGTCTTCTTGAGTGTGACGCTACAAGTTTGGCACACCTGTATTTGGTGAGTTTCTCCCATTCTTCTCTGCAGATCCTCTCAAGCTCTGTCAGGTTGGATGGGGAGCGTCACTGCACAGCTATTTTCAGGCCTCTCCAGAGCTGTTCGATAAGGCTCTGGCTGGGCCACTCAAGGATATTCAGAGACTTGAACCGACGCCACTCCTGCGTTGTCTTGGCTGTGTGCTTAGGTTCTTTGTCCTGTTGGAAGTTGAACATTCGCCCCAGTCTGAGGTCCTGAGCACTCTGGAGCAGGTTTTTATCAAGGATCTGTCTGTACTTTGCTCCGTTCATCTTACCCTCGATCCTGACTAGTCTCCCTGCTGCTGAAAAACATTGCTGCAGCATGATGCTGCCACCATGTTTCACCGTAGGGATGGCGCCAGATTTCCTCCAGACGTGACTCTTGGCTTTCAGACCAAAGAGTTCCATCTTGGTTTTATCAGACCAGAGAATCTTGTTTCTCATGGTCCGAGAATCATTTAGGTGCCTTTTGGCAAACTCCAAGCGGGCAGTCGTGCCTTTTACTGAAGAGTGGCTTCTGTCTGGCCACTCTACCATAAAGGCCTGATTGGTGGAGTGCTGCAAAGATTGTTGTCCTTCTGGAAAGTTCTCCCATCTCCACAGAGGAACTCTGAAACTCTGTCAGAGTGACCATCGGGTTCTTGGTCACCTCCCTGACCAAGGCCCTTCTCCCCCGATTGCCCAGTTTGGCTGAGCAGCCAGCTCTAGGAAGAGTCTTGGTGGTTCCAAACTTCTTCCATTTAAAAATTATTTTGAAAACATTTGCCAAAAATTCTAAAAGACTGTTTTCACTTTGTCATTATGGGGTACTGTGTGTAGATTGATGAGAAAAAATGATAATTTCATTCATTTTAGAATAAGGCTGTAACCTAACAAAATGTGGAAAAAGTGAAGGGGTCGGAATACTTTCCGAATGCACTGTGCAGGAAATTCTGGAGACCTATTCTGACAGTAAAATATAGCAACTATAGTCTAATTGTGAACTCACAAATCATGGCAGTCACTGGGTTATGTTGCACATCAAAATATCTTGAAACTTGCATTCCTACTTGGACAAGTTAGACGAAACCACTTATTTCATGAATAACCCAGTAGTCTATGAGTTGCTATATAAGAGAATTACTTGTGATTTGGGTCCGACCAAATCATGGGCTGGTGCCACCAACTGTAATAGTAAGTTGCACCAGTGACATCAGTGGAAGATGATAGTCTGGAGGCCTGGAATAGTAATTAACACTTAGGATAGGTGTTGATTCAGGTGAACACATGATATGCACTCATTTGCAATATAGCCTACGGCCTAGATTCAATCAGATAAAGTGTTAACTGGCGATGGCCTCATAGCTGATGTTTTGGAGGGAAGTGTGTCGGAGGTGTAAAACGCTGAAGCTGTCAAATCGGGAAGCAGCTGCTCTTGATTATTGTCACAAAGCCACACCCCTCCCACTCGCATTTGAAGTTCAGAACGAGAAAGTGTAGGCTACATATAAATCATTTTGCTCAAATACAAAATCATTCAGCAAAATAATGTATCAGCTTAATCGAGGTGTAGATTTACTCATCTCAGATTCCAGTGTTCGAAATTGTACACATGGGATTTCTCTTATTGCGACTCTGTGCAGCCAATGGCAGTGTCCGCTTTAGGTATAATACCAGGAGCCGCTTGTGGATTTGACAGCTCTAACACAGTTCCACCCCAACACCGCCAAAACAACCGCTATGAGGAGGTTGGCTAAAGCAGATCTGATTGAATAGAGCTCTAAATCATTAGCTTGACTTTTATAACGTACAGTATAAGGTTTAAGCAGACAGGCAGACAGAGAACAAGAAAAAGCACAGAGGGACAGCAGACAAGATGCTGAGACAGACAGACGGCATAACAAGGAGGTAAACACAATGGCCAGTGCAGAGGCACAGTTATTGTGGTGAGGTGTATCTCCAGTGGGGCTTTTACATCTTGTATTTGTTTTAAATATGAGCTTGTTAAAAAAGAGGAGGATCATGTCTCGCCAGTCACTGGTAACGAAATGGTTGAGAAACACTGTACTGTGCTGCCAATGTTATGTCTCAGAGTGGATGCTGAATATCAGACAGAAGGCTCAAGGCTGGTGAAGATGTAGGTTTCTGATTTTGTCAGGGCAGTGGCTGATCGGGTTTGGGCTCCAAACCAGCGCGAGCAGTACACAGGGCTGGTGTGGAAAAATGCCAAGGACGAATTCTTGTCCCTGGCAAACAGTATGGAAGAGCAATATGGTTGTCTCTCTGTAGTGGCTCCAGTTGGGATCCTTGTCTTTAGGCAGCTGTCTTTTCTTCTTGTCTGCTGTTCTCTCTCAACCTAGTAAAGCTGTTTGTGCTCCAGACAGTGTGTGTCAGCCAGGCTGGAGAAGAAAAGCCTCAATAAATTAATAAATGTTAACACCAGTCAAGAATGGGTTTCGCTCGGAGGCTGGCTCGCTGCTGCATGTCGGCCACTGCACCGATGACTTGGTTGCTAATTTGGAGGACCCCTGTGTGTGTGTGTGTGTGTGTGAGTGAGAGAGAGAGAGGTTGGGAGAGAGAGATTGCACAGTGTGTACAGTATGCAGTGTGTTTGACATAATGAATGATGTGACAACATTTCTCCCTAGTGGATATAATAAGACCTGCATTAATCACGTCCTCTGCTTTATAGGTTTCCTCAAAAATAAAGTTGTCGGTTTTGGCCTCCTGCGTCCAGAGATCTATTTCTAAATGTTGACTATATAGTTGTACAGTATTTAAATCTCCACATATATTCAAAACTATTTCCGTTCATCTTGTGAAGTCTCACATCAACAACAACAATAGAACTTTTAAGCTTGGATTTCATGTTCTTTAAAGCCACACACACAGTAATCTAAAATGTACACGGAAATCAAATTATTGATAGATTTTATACATACAGTACAAATGTATTTGCATTTTGCCAGAAACCCCCCCCCCCCATAGGAGAACCCTTTGAAGAACCCTTTTTGGTTCCAGATAGAACCCTTTACACAGATGATTCTACAAGGAACCCAAAAGAGTTCTACCTGGATTTTTATTTGACAGCACACAGAATATTATAGAAGAATTAGTCTAAAGCATTAATATTTTTATAATATTTCATTATGTGGAACATTTTTTAAAACAAATATTATGTTCAATGAGTTCAGCCAATGCATCAAGAAAATCACTCCTTAGAATCTCTAGTAAATAATACGTATTAAAAAAAGATATAACAAAAAAAGATCAATAGATGTGTTAGTCAAGTCAGAAAACTCATTTAATTACCTGGCAAGAACACAACTAGAAATCGTACACACTAAAAAAAAATGTACATTGAAATTCAAACAAAGCCTTTACTCTTATCGACCAACTGAAACATTTTGATGAAAACGTTTTTTTTTAAGCCCTGATATCATTCAACTCACAAAGCTAACCTTTCAAGCCTCTCCTGTCACCAATATCTCTGCATCAACATGCCTATTACAAGGCCTTCACTCATAGTTTGCCTATATGTTGTCATCTTCCTCATAGTCATATTCTCCCCTCCACCTTCACATGAAGCGAGCTGCTCCAGGTCAAAAGGGTCATTGTCTTCATCGTACATGTCTTCAGCATCATCCATCCATCCCTAATCTGGATTTTCATAGACGTCCTCATCTTCCTCACCTGGTCCTTCACCTTGGTTGTTTCCACACTTTTTCATGGCTCCTGGAGCATTCCTGAGGATGAATACAAACATTTGAGTTTACGTGCCTGGACTTCAAGTCAGGATCTTGGCACAGGTTATCCTTTCATAACTGCAGACATTATTTTTGAATCGTTATTTTTACACCAATTCCTGTATGGCGTCCTTTTTTTTCAAGTCTTCGTCTTTGCTCTTGTTGATAAAGGCTTCTGCTTTGACATCGTCCTCTTCATCGTTTTCCTCACTCGCTGCACCCACGGTGTTCCCATGTGTGTTCATGTTAATGGCAGCTGAGGGATTGATCAGTTTAATTCATACAAATGACATCAGTGTATATATAAGCGCGAATAGATATCCTAAACAGTACAAAATCATAACAAAATGAGGGTTGAAAAATTACGCTAATCAAAATGTCCAGGTTTTCAAGAAATCCTATTTGGAGGATTTCAAATTTCTTGACGAATCCTTCCAGATTTTCCATGTTCTTAAAAACCTTGCAAGTCCTGATAAGAGCAGCTAGAACTTACTTTCTCTTGGGTTTATCGTAATAGTCTGCTCTCTGTTGCTTATCTTCCTCCAAGACTAAACATTAATGGGAATGAGCAGCAGCAGGAGCAGTAGCCCACCTATTGCGCCAGAGGCAATAATGGGGACTATGGATGCTATGGAGAGAAACAACACCGTACTCAACATCTACATTTCAGAATTCGTAAAGCTCTCAAATTCTTCTGCAATGTAAAACATTGGTCTTTAAAAAATATTGCATGACTGAAAAGGACTGATAATATCTGTTCTTTTTCACTTGAGAACCATGAAACTAAAACGTATTTTACCTTGAATGCTGTCTGTCAGCAACTCTGTCGGTAGAATGGAATGACAGGGTGGAGACATTAACCTCATAAACACAACTGTAGTTGCCCTCGTCTGTATACTCTGCAACAGGGAAGTAAAAGGAGGCAGAGTCGTTGACGAATGGATTTTACAGGATTTTGCTTTAACTGACCTGGAAGACCAGGTTTGTTGAATTTCTATATTTTTTTCACCTTTATTTAACCAGGTAGGCCAGTTGAGAACAAGTTCTCATTTACAACTGCGACCTGGCCAAGATAAAGCAAAGCAGTGCGACACAAACAACAACGCAGAGTTACACATGGAATAAACAAGCGTACAGTCAATAACACAATATTCTAAGTCACATATTCAGAACCGTCCAGAGTAGTGATGCTAGTCGGGCAGGCGGGTGCGGGCAGCGATCGATGGAAAAGCATGCATTCAGTTTAACTAGCGTTTAAGAGCAGTTGGAGGCCACGGAAGGAGTGTTGAATGGCATTGAATCTCATTTGGAGGTTTGTTAACACAGTGTCCAAAGAAGGGCCAGATGTATACGGAATGGTGTCGTCTGCGTAGAGGTGGATCAAGGAATCACCCGCAGCAAGAGCAACATTGTTGATATATACAGAGAAAAGAGTCGGCCCGAGAATTGAACCCTGTGGTACCCCCATAGAGACTGCCAGAGGTCCGGACAACAGGCCCTCCAATTTGACACACTGAACTCTATCTGAGAAGTAGTTGGTGAACCAGGCGAGGCAGTCATTTGAGAAGTCAAGGCTATTGAGTCTGCCGATAAGAGTGAGATGATTGACAGAGTCGAAAGCCTTGGCCTGGTCAATGAAGACGGCTGCACAGTACTGTCCTTTATCGATGGTGGTTATGATATTGTTTAGTACCTTGAGCGTGGCTGAGGTGCACCCGTGACCAGCTCGGAAACCAGATTGCACAGCGGAGAAGGTACGGTGAGATTCGAAATGGTCGGTGATCTGTTTGTTAACTTGGCTTTCGAAGACTTTAGAAAGGCAGGGCAGGATGGATATAGGTCTGTAACAGTTTGGGTCTAGAGTGGCATATCCCAGTTTAGGCCACCTAACAGAACAGAACGGGCAATTCATTCACATATGGTGTCCAGGGCATAGCTGGGAGCTGAGCGGGATCTATAACAGGTGGCAACAGTGAGAGACTTATTTCTGGAGAGATTCATTTTTAAAATTAGAAGCTCGAGCTGTTTGGGCATGGACCTGGAAAGTATGACAGAACTTTTCAGGCTTTCTCTGCAGTAGATTGCAACTCCTCCCCCTTTGGCAGTTCTATCTTGATGGAAAAAAGCAATGAGTAAAACAAACTTAGGGAGGAGGCTTCTGAATTTAACATGCATGAAGCCAAGGCTTTTACAGTTACATAAGTCAACAAATGAAAACACCTGGTGACACACAGTGTCTGGATTAACCTCTACATCACCCGAGGAACAGAGGAGGAGTAGGATGAGGGTACGGCTAAAGGCTATCAAAACTGGTCGTTTAGTGCGTCGGGGACAGAGAATAAAATTAGCAGATTTCTGGGTGTGGTAGGATAGATTCAGGGCATAATGGTAGGGTAGGGTATGGTAGGGTGCGGGCACAGTGGAGGTAAACCTAGGCATTGAGTGACGATAAGAGAGGTTGCATCTCTGGACGCACTAGTTATACTGGGTGAGGTCACCGCATGTGTGGGAGGTGGGACAACAATCTGAGGCATGTTGAGTGGGACTAGGGGCTCCGCCGTGAACTAAAACAATGATAATTATCCTAAACAACAGTATACAAGACATATTGACATTAGAGAGAGACATAAAGCGAGGCATAAAGCAATCACAGGTGTTGATTTGGAGAGCTAACTAAGACAACAACGGGTAAGACAACCACAAGTTAAGTTTAGAGACTTACCATTGTACCATTTGGTGTTATTTGGGTTTATGGTTCATCATGAGAATACGTTTTTCAAAGGTTTTCCAAAATGTTCAAGGTTGATGAAAATCTATCCTGACTGACCTTATGGGTCCTTCAGAGAAAATGTGTTCAGCATGAGGAAAGACAACTACATACAACGTTTCAAGTCTCTAGGTCAAATGGGGTGATGGATATTAAGGTTTAAGTGAGACTGCTTATTAAAGCGGCCCCATATGGCAATCGTTGCCATCGGTGCCATTCTTTTTGACCAAGTTACTCATAGCCTCTAGTTTCTGTGTGCAAAATTATTTTTAAAAAGTGACCAATCTGTGATTCAGTTTTTTTTACCAGATGGATTGGATGGATATTGTATTCTGAATTGAAATGTATTAAAACATATTCTAAAATGTGTTGGCATAAACAATCAATATTAAATGAATTGCCTTTATCAATTGTCTGGCAGGAGTCAGTCTTTCCTTTTTGCTCAATGATATGATTGAGAAAACCCACCCCTTTACTGAACCATTGATAGGTCATTTGACTATTGACTACGTTTTTAAACGGTGACATGAACATTTGATACACATTTCTCAACTGAATGTAGGATTCATCCCTGAGTACTTTCATCCAATAAGCAGCCATTAAAAACATTAATTTCAAGCAAAGCAGTGTTCCCCCTTTGTTGACAGATATGAAATTGAATTGCACTTTTTGCAAGTTCAACTCACCCATCGTCAGATAAAGGAGACTTCTCACTATATTGGTCTTCATGTCAGAAATAATGGAAGGTATTTTCTCTGGTAGAACCGAACAAGCTTTCTGGTAAAACGTGTGATGACCAGTCTCTGTCGCAGACGGTCTGGTGAATGTAAGATTTTACTCTATACGAGGACGCATTTCCTGTGCACAGCTCCTCTGTCACTCCCTCATTTGTGCTGTTGCATCTAGGGTAGACGGTTGTGTTCTCCGTAAAGCCCATGTGCCCTGTATGATTGATAGATAAACCAGGGAGAATCAAAAGTGAGAGCTTGATGGTCTTGACCTACGGAAGTGAATTAGGAAGGCAAAGGCCCAAAACAGTGAGTCGAGAGTCACATCTTTCACTTCCCAATGCTCATCTTATTTTTAATGGTTGGACCTTTTCTCACTTGGTTGAACACCTTCTACTCCTCTTCAAAGAAGAAGTGGAGACATAAAAGTTCAACTCAAAAGCATGCAATGAGAATCCTGTTTATTTTTGTGCAATCAACCAACAGTTTATACATATTGCTAGTTCCTCAACAACACTGGAACTGATCAAAGACACAGAAAGTGGCACCCCACCGACGCATACAAAAAACGACAGTTCGGATTTGACCCAATGGATCAAATATGCTGAACATTTCGATTGGTTACAAAAAGCTAAATAAAATAGAGCAATACCATTATGTCATATGTCTCGTTTCAGTGTCAACTATAGCAACCGTAGTTGCTATACTATTGCATCTGAATTATTGTTACTTAACTTTATTTACACATCAATGTGTTGATGCCAATGAGTTGCTTTAGTGACACGCAGTCCACTGTTACTCCTCCTAATAGTTTTGATAAATGTCTTCGTTCACGCCATGCGCTACAACATTGTCATAGACAGAGACATAATCTTCAGCGTCGTCTGCACTATTCACTTTCTCACGAGACCCACCACAAACACGCTTTCTGTAAACGTTTCCCTCCCTTTCACCCTCCTCCTCGTTGAAACAGACATCCCCCGTGTTCCCAGAGTGGCGCCCTTTTTTCTTCTTCTTTTCCCCCTTCCCGCTCTCCAGACTTCTCTCGCCACAGACGTTTTCAACATTCACGTAGTCCTCCTCTTCTACTTTGTCGTCCTCGCCTTTGTTGTGTCTGTTGTCAATACCTGTTGCGTAACAATTTGCTTGTTAATATTCGCCACAGGAAACGCTGGGGATTAAAAACTTTTTTTTTAAACATCAGAACGAAATGATGTCGACAAAAGTCTTTGAAGTCAATTTTGAGATGCTGCTTAACTCAACTTTTCAAGCTCAAGGTGTAAATTAAGTTCAGATTCAGCCTTTGTTTGCAGTACAGTCACAGCACTTACATTCTCTCTGGTCAGTCTCTGTAGATGGCTTGCTGCTCCTCCTGGTCCTCCTGTTGACTAGACAGATGACAAGCAGAAACAGAAACAGGAGTGCTAGCCCAACAGTCCCTCCAGAGGCAATGATGGGGACCATAGAGGCTGAGGAAAAGGTAGGTATTTCAAGGTTTAAACCTACAGATCAAGACTTGTAGATGGCCAATTCATAGGATATATAAAAAAAATATAAAAAAGTGATATGAAGGATTATGAATCATTTTACAATACTATGATTTTTCTCTCACGTAAATGCTATTTTAAATTAAAAAATGTAAAGCATGTGTTATTTTACCTCTAATGGTGACAGCTAGTTCACTATTAGCCGACCTGAATGACCGCGTGGAGATGTTGACTCCATAGCTGCAGCTGTATTTCCCCTGGTCTTTATACTCTGCAACAGGGAAGTGGAAGGAGGCAGAGTGGTTGACTGCTGGCGTAGTCTCTGTTCTGTTGGAACCAGAGAAGTCCAGATAGAAGAGGCCTCCGGGATACTGTGGCTGAATGGAGCAGATGATGGAGAAGCTGTGGCCCCTGGTCACCTCTGGCCCCTGAAGTCCCCAGAACATCCCTCCATTTGGAGGACTGAGAGAGATGTTGGGCTGAAGCAGGACCACTTGGAAGAAAGTAAACAGCAATATGACAGTAATGTGATTCCATATTCACACCTTGTAACTGAGAAATATGTGTGTGATGGACAAGGTAATCAGTCTCTCATCTCTGTCAAGGCTATGAATCTTAAATATATAGATATAGATTAGGCAGCACTTGTTTCCTAACTACCACCTCACCTTTAGTAATGTTGCTGTAAGGGGAGCTGATGGCTTTGCCGTTGGAGTGGGTTCTGTAGAGACAGCTGTAACTGCCCTGGTGTGAAGCGTCCGTCTTAAACTTTGTTAAAGTAGCCCTGGGCTGTGAGGATCCAACGGTCACAGTCATGACGGAGTCTCCATTCAGATAGAAGATGAACTCCACAGCATTACAGAGGATACGGGATGGAAGAGTGCAGGTGAGCTGGACCTCCTCTCCATGCAAGAAGGCAGAGTAGGACCGGTCTGTGGAGAGTGAAGGCTTCTGCAAGACAACACCTGTTGGTCAAAGAGATGTAGTTTAGTCAGGCAACAGTAACCACAACCTGGGGTGCCTTCAGAAGGTATTTACACTCCTGGTCTTTTTCCACATTTTGTTGTGTTTTAGCCTGATTTTAAAATAGATTCAAATTTGACATTTTGTGTCACTGGACTACAAACAATACCGTGTAATTATGTTTTCTGAGTTTAAAAAAACCAAATGACCATATAATGCTGTATAAAGCTGAAGTGTCTTGAGTCAATAAGTATCCAACCACTTTGTTTTGGCAAGCCTAAATAAGTTCAGTAGTAAATATTTGATTAACAAGTCACATAAGTTGCATTCTGTGTGGAATAATTGTGTTCAACATGATTTTTGAATGACTACTTCATCTCTGTACCCTGCACATAAAACTATCTGTAAGGTCCCTCAGTCGAGCAGTGAACTTCATACACAGGTTCAACCACAAATTCCAGGGAGGTTTTCCAACGCCTCGCAAAGAAGGGCACCTATTGTTAGATGGGTAAAAAAAAGAAAGAAAGCAGGCACTGAATATCCCTTTGAGCATGATGCAGTTATTAATTACACTTTGGATGGTGTATCAATACACCCAGTCACTAAAAAGATACAAGCGTCCTTCCTAACTCAGTTGCTGGAGAGGAAGGAAACCGCTCAACGATTTCACCATGAGACTTTGAAACATTGTTACATTGTTTAATGGCTGTAATAGGAGAAAACTGAGGATGGAACAACAACATTGTAGTTACCCCACAATACTAACCTAAATGACAGAGTGAAAAGAATGAAGCCTGTATAGAATACAAATATTCTAAAACATTTGCAATAAGGCACTAAAGTAAAACTGCAAAAAATGTGGCAAATAAATTCACTTTATTTCTTGAATGCGAAGTGTTATGTTTGGGGCAAATCCAACACAACACATCACTGAGTACCACTGGGTGCCTCATGTTATGGCAGGGGAGGCTAATGAGGGGGGGACGGTTCATTATAATGGTTGGAACCGAGCGAATGGAATGGCATCAAATGCATTGAAACCATGTGTTTGATGTATTTGATACCATTCCACTAATTCCGCTCCAGCCATTACCATGAACCCGTCCTCCCCAATTAAGGTGCCACCAACCTCCAGTGTGTTATGGGTATGCTTGTCATCGGTAAGGACTAGGGAGTTTTTTAGGGAAGAATAATAAACGAAATAGTGCTAAGCACAGGGAAAATCTTAGAGGAAAACCTGGTTCAGTCTGCTTTCCAACAGACACTGGGAGACAAATTCATCTTTCAACAGAACAATAACCTAAAACACAAAGCCAAATATACACTGGAGTTACTTACCAAGACGACATTGAATGTAATATGCAAAAATTGTACTATCCAGGTGTGCAAAACTCTTCGAGATTTACCCAGAAAGACTTACAGCTGTAATCACTGCCAGGGGTGTGAATACTTAAGTAAATTAGATATTTCTATATTTAATTTTCAATATATTTGAAACATTTCTAAAAACATGTTTCCCCTTTGTCATTATGGGCTATTGTGTGTAGATGGGGGAGAGAAATAATCTATTTCATAGATTAATAAATGTTTCTGCTCATCTTCATACTGTCTTAAACACATGCTCTGTTCTAGGCTGCCCTCATCTGGTCATATAGCACCAAATCAGGCCTGGGTTAAGATTCTTTGTGCAACGGTCAACTCTCAACTAGGTGGCAGAGCAGTCTACAATAATGCAGTAATATGCTTTTTAGGATTTTCTCTATAACGAGACCTTTCTGCACAATTCAAACCATTCAAACCAAATGCTGATAAAACTCAAGTCTAGACAAGGCAAAGAGACTCCCTTACCTGAACAAATAACACCTGCGTCGTTATCGTGATTACAGTTACGTGTTCCTCCTCCTGTGTGTGGGCACTGTGTGATGGAGCACTCCGTGCCAGAGCAGCCAATATCATCCTGCCAGATGGGCCCACTGCCCTGACCAAAGTAGGCCCTCTCTGGGGCACTATCAGCTCTCCCACAGCCAAGCTGACTGCAAACCACAGCAGCGTCATCCAAGTTCCACTCGTCGTCACACACGGTTCGCCAGTGACCAGTTTGATAGACCTCAACCCTCCCAGAGCAGAGGTCACTCCCATTGACCAGTCTGATATTAGGTTTAACTAGGCATGAAAGAACATTTGACAGTAAAATGCATTTCAGTATCATTTTTATCAACTAAATCAATGCCAAGTTGACACAACTAAAATCAAGGTATTTTGACTTTTATCAACCACAATAGCAACAGAGGGACTTTTCTTACCTGAGCAGACAACTCTGGCATCTTGAGCCTGTAAACAGTCATGGTGTTTCAATCCTCCATGTGAGCATTCTGTGAGGGAGCTCTCAGTGCCTTTACACCCAACATCATCCAGCCAAGTAGGCCTGCCACCACTACCCTGACCTATGTGGGCACTACCTTGGGCACTCACAGCTCTCCCACAGCCCAGCTGGCCACACACCACATTGGCATCGTTTACGTCCCACTTCTGGCCACACACTCGTCCCCACTGGCCCTTGTAAAGAATCTCTACTGTCCCCGAGCAGCGACTAGTGCCATCGACCAGCCTGATCTCTTCACCAGCTCACAAAGAGGAAAAGAGATGATCGGGAAAATTAATTAATGATCAATAAGCAAGTTAACTGTCAGTATGGTGAAAGATGTTCTATTCAAAGTTTTGTTACAAACATGCTACTCAATCTTTTTGGACTTATTTCATGTGTACTTTTAAATGTATTTAAATGATATTCAAACATGCTACATAAAACCTTTTGGGGACCTGTGTTCACAAATGTCATGTTTTGGTCCCATGTTTCCTCCCAGAAATGTTCCATATGCACAAAAAGCCTTTTCTTTCAAATTTTTGTACACAAATGTTTACATCCTTCTGAGCATTTCTCCTTCACCAAGATAATCCATCCACAGGTGTGTCATCTCCGTCCCAAGATATATATATATATATATATTTACAACTTTTTTTTTCACATACATTTTTAATTTTCCAAAAACTCATCTTCAGAACACTCCTGCAATCCGCTTCACCAATTTATATTTATGTAAAAAAGTATTATTTACCTCAGATCTGTGATCCTCCGAGAGGCTAGCCAGAAATTAGCCAGAAGCTAGCCAGGAGCTAGCCAGAAGCTGGTCCAGAAGCTACTCTGAAGCTGGTTCAGGGGCTAGTTCAGAAGCTAGTTAGCTTATTTACTGGCTAATCGTTGGTACTCAGCTGACCATTGTTTGTGGTCATCGGCTGTCCTTTGGCTCGAGAATCTATCGGCAGTTTTGTACGGCGCGGTGCAGCGCAGCGCGGCTCGGACCCGAACATATCGTACCAATTTTTCTCTCCATGTCCCTGGATTTCGGCCGCTGGCTCTGGACGTCCATGCCTGGATCTCGCAGCTAGCTAGCTGCTATCCGTGTGACTATCGGCTTTCGTCGATTCCGGAGCTAACATCAATTGTTCCGGAGCTAGCCAGCTGAAGAGTTCCATCAATCACTCCTGGGCTGCAGTCACCTATCCGGACCTGTTTTGCTGCCTACGCGGAGCCCCACCGGGCCTTCACGGCTAGACTGCCGACGTTGTCTACCCGAGGGAATTGTCCGGCTGGCTCCTCCGGCTCAACGTTGCCTGGGCGCCCATCTGCGGCCTGCTAGCCGTTGGCTATCTTATCGGCTGCTATCTGAATAGACAATCGGACAATTTTTATTTTATTTTATTTTAATTTATTTATTTATTTTTCTTCTTGGGCCTCTATAACTATATCTATTGTTTTTATTTTTGTTGTTGTTGTGTGATTTGGATTCATCCCCTCTACCACACGGAAACCCACTAATCTACTGACGGAACGCAAGAGTTGGCTAATAACAGACCTCCATCTTATGCTAGCTTGCTCCTATGCTAGCTTGCTACCGATTTAGCTGTCTAAATCGCCGTGACCCCCAACCAACCTCTCCACTCACTGGACCCTTTTGATCACTCGTCTGAGCATGCCTCTCCTTCATGTCAATATGCCTTGTCCATTGCTGTTCTGGTTAGTGTTTATTGGCTTATTTCACTGTAGAGCCTCTAGTCCTGCTCATTATACCTTATCCAACCTATTAGTTCCACCACCCACACATGCAATGACATCTCCTGGTTTCAATGATGTTTCTAGAGACAATATCTCTCTCTTCATCACTCAATACCTAGGTTTACCTCCACTGTATTCACATCCCACCTTACCTTTGTCTGTACATTATACCTTGATGCTATTTTATCACCCCCAGAAACCTCCTTTTACTCTCTGTTCAAGACGTTCTAAACGACCAATTCTTATTGCTTTTAGCCGCACCCTTATTCTACTCCTACTCTGTTCATGGCGATGTAGAGGTGAATCCAGGCCCTGCAGTGCCTAGCTCCACTCCTATTCCCCAGGCGCTCTCTTTTGACGACTTCTGTAACCGTAATAGCCTTGGTTTCATGCATGTTAACATTAGAAGCCTCCTCCCTAAGTTTGTTCTATTCACTGCTTTAGCACACTCTGCCAACCCGGATGTTCTAGCTGTGTCTGAATCCTGGCTTAGGAAGACCACCAAAAATTCAGACATTTTAATTCCAAACTACAACATTTTCAGACAAGATAGAACTGCCAAAGGGGGCGGTGTTGCAATCTACTGCAAAGATAGCCTGCAGAGTTCTGTCCTACTATCCAGGTCTGTACCCAAACAATTTGAACTTCTACTTTTAAAAATCCACCTCTCTAAAAACAAGTCTCTCACCGTTGCCGCCTGCTATAGACCACCCGCTGCCCCCAGCTGTGCTCTGGACACCATATGTGAACTGATTGCCCCCCATCTATCTTCAGAGCTTGTGCTGCTAGGCGACCTAAACTGGAACATGCTTAACACCCCAGCCATCCTACAATCTAAACTTGATGCCCTCAACCTCACACAAATTATCAATGAACCTACCAGGTACCTCCCCAAAGCCTTAAACACGGGCACCCTCATAGATATCATCCTAACCAACTTGCCCTCTAAATACACCTCTGCTGTTTTCAACCAAGATCTCAGCGATCACTGCCTCATTGCCTGCATCCGTAATGGGTCAGCGGTCAAACGACCTCCACTCATCACTGTAAAACGCTCCCTGAAACACTTCAGCGAGCAGGCCTTTCTAATCGACCTGGCCGGGGTATCCTGGAAGGATATTGATCTCATCCCGTCAGTAGAGGATGCCTGGATATTTTTTTTAAATGCCTTCCTAACCATCTTAAATAAACATGCCCCATTCAAGAAATTTAGAACCAGGAATAGATATAGCCCTTGGTTCTCCCCAGACCTGACTGCCCTTAACCAACACAAAAACATCCTATGGCGTTCTGCATTAGCATCGAACAGCCCCCGTGATATGCAGCTGTGAAGGGAAGCTAGAAACCATTATACACAGGCAGTTAGAAAAGCCAAGGCTAGCTTTTTCAAGCAGAAATTTGCTTCCTGCAACACTAACTCAAAAAAGTTCTGGGACACTGTAAAGTCCATGGAGAACAAGAACCCCTCCTCCCAGCTGCCCACTGCACTGAAGATAGGAAACACTGTCACCACTGATAAATCCACCATAATTGAGAATTTCAATAAGCATTTTTCTACGGCTGGCCATGCTTTCCACCTGGCTACTCCTACCCCGGTCAACAGCACTGCACCCCCCACAACAACTCGCCCAAGCCTTCCCCATTTCTCCTTCTCCCAAATCTGCTCAGTTGATGTTCTGAATGAGCTGCAAAATCTGGACCCCTACAAATCAGCCGGGCTAGACAATCTGGACCCTTTCTTTCTAAAATTATCTGCCAAAATTGTTGCCACCCCTATTACTAGCCTGTTCAACGTTTCTTTCGTGTCGTCTGAGATTCCCAAAGATTGGAAAGCAGCTGCGGTCACCCCCCTTTTCAAAGGGGGTGACACTCTTGACCCAAACTGCTACAGACCTATATCTATCCTACCATGCCTTTCTAAGGTCTTCGAAAGCCAAGTCAACAAACAGATTACCGACCATTTCGAATCTCACCATACCTTCTCTGCTATGCAATCTGGTTTCAGAGCTGGTCATGGGTGCACCTCAGCCACGCTCAAGGTCCTAAATGATTTCTTAACCGCCATCGATAAGAAACATTACTGTGCAGCCGTATTCATTGATCTGGCCAAGGCTTTCGACTCTGTCAATCACCACATCCTCATCGGCAGACTCGACAGCCTTGGTTTCTCAAATGATTGCCTCGCCTGGTTCACCAACTACTTCTCTGATAGAGTTCAGTGTGTCAAATCGGAGGGTCTGCTGTCCGGACCTCTGGCAGTCTCTATGAGGATGCCACAGGGTTCAATTCTTGGACCGACTCTCTTCTCTGTATACATCAATGAGGTCGCTCTTGCTGCTGGTGAGTCTCTGATCCACCTCTACGCAGACGACACCATTCTGTATACTTCTGGCCCTTCTTTGGACACTGTGTTAACAACCCTCCAGGCAAGCTTCAATGCCATACAACTCTCCTTCCGTGGCCTCCAATTGCTCTTAAATACAAGTAAAACTAAATGCATGCTCTTCAACTGATCGCTACCTGTACCTACCCGCCTGTCCAACATTACTACTCTGGACGGCTCTGACTTAGAATACGTGGACAACTACAAATACTTAGGTGTCTGGTTAGACTGTAAACTCTCCTTCCAGACCCATATCAAACATCTCCAATCCAAAGTTAAATCTAGAATTGGCTTCCTATTTCGCAACAAAGCATCCTTCACTCATGCTGCCAAACATACCCTTGTAAAATTGACCATCCTACCAATCCTCGACTTTGGCGATGTCATTTACAAAATATCCTCCAATACCCTACTCAACAAATTGGATGCAGTCTATCACAGTGCAATCCGTTTTGTCACCAAAGCCCCATATACTACCCACCATTGCGACCTGTACGCTCTCGTTGGCTGGCCCTCGCTTCATACTCGTCGCCAAACCCACTGGCTACATGTCATCTACAAGACCCTGCTAGGTAAAGTCCCCCCTTATCTCAGCTCGCTGGTCACCATTGCATCTCCCACCTGTAGCACACGCTCCAGCAGGTATATCTCTCTAGTCACCCCCAAAACCAATTCTTTCTTTGGCCGCCTCTCCTTCCAGTTCTCTGCTGCCAATGACTGGAACGAACTACAAAAATCTCTGAAACACTTATCTCCCTCACTAGCTTTAAGCACCAACTGTCAGAGCAGCTCACAGATTACTGCACCTGTACATAGCCCACCTATAATTTAGCCCAAACAACTACCTCTTTCCCTACTGTATTTAATTCATTAATTTATTTTGCTCCTTTGCACCCCCATTATTTTTATTTCTACTTTGCACATTCTCCCATTGCAAATCTACCATTCCAGTGTTTTACTTGCTATATTGTATTTACTTTGCCACCATGGCCTTTTTGCCTTTACCTCCCTTATCTCACCTCATTTGCTCACATCGTATATAGACTTGTTTATACTGTATTATTGACTGTATGTTTGTTTTACTCCATGTGTAACTCTGTGTCGTTGTATGTGTCGAACTGCTTTGCTTTATCTTGGCCAGGTCGCAATTGTAAATGAGAACTTGTTCTCAACTTGCCTACCTGGTTAAATAAAGGTGAAATAAATAAATAAATAAAAATATCAAGAAGCTGATTAAACAGCATGATCATTACACAAGTGCCCCTTGTGCTGGAGACAGTACAAGGCCACTCTAAAATATGTAGTTTTGTCACAAAACACAATGCCACAGATGCCTCAAGTTTTGAGGGAGCGTGCAATTGTCATGCTGACTGCATGAATGTCCACCAAAGCTGTTGCCAGAGATTTAAATGTTAATTTCTCTGCCATAAACCGTCTCCAACTCCGTTTTAGAGAATTTGGCAGTACGGCCAACCGGCCTCACAATCGCAGAGCACATGTAACCACACTGTCCAGGACCTCCACATCTGGCTTCTTCACCAGTGGGATCATCTGAGACCAGCCACCCAGACAGCTGATGAAAATAGGTTTGTCAGAAACCGTCACAAGGAAGCTTATCTGAGTGTCCGTCGTCCTCCCCATGGTCTTGACCTGACTGCAGTTCGGTGTCGTAAACGTCTTCAGGGGGCAAATGCTCACCTTCCATGGCCGCTGGCACACGGGAGATGTGTGCTCTTCACGGATGAATCCCAGCTTCGACTGTACCAGGAAGATGGCAGACAGCGTTTATGGCGTTGTGTGGGCGAGCGGTTTGCTGATGTCAACGTTTTGAACAGAGTGCCCCATGGTGGCGGTGGGGTTATGGTACGGGCAGGCATAAGCTACGGACAACAAACACAATATAATTTTATCGATGGCAATCATTGTTGTTCCATTCATCCGCCGCCATCAGCTCATATTTCAGCATGATGATGCCCCATGTCGCAAGGCTCTGTACACAATTCCTGAAAGCTGAAAATGTCACAGTTCTTCCATGGTCTGCATACTCACCAGACATGTCATCCATTGAGCATGTTTGGGATGCTCTGGATCTATGTGTACGGCAGCATGTTACAGTTCCCGCCAATATCCAGCAACTTTGCACATTCACTGAAGAGGAGTCGGACAATATTCCATAGGCCACAATCAACAGCCTGAACAACTCTATGTGAAAGAAATGTGTCGCGCTGCATGAGGCAAGTGGTGTTAACACCAGATACTGACTGGTTTTCTGATCCACGCCCCTACCTTTTATTTTAAGGTATCTGTGACCAACAGATGCATATTTGTATTCCCAGTCATGTGAAACCCATAGATTAGGGGCTAATGAATGCATTTCAATTGACTGATTTCCTTATATGAACTGCAACTCAATAAAATCATTGAAATTGTTGCATGTTGTGTTTTATATTTTTGTTCAGTGTAAATTAACACTTACCTGCCAATGAACACAACACCATTTGATGAGCTGTTGGGGAGAAACACAGACAACCAAAACATTACAATTGAATACACATTTACTGAAGTTGCCATTTCTAAATGGATAACACCTTACTATAATGTCCAGTAAAAAAATCACAAGGTTTTAATGTTTTAACTCATGAACTGTTATTGTTACATTTGTAAATATTAGAACGCTTTATGTAGATAGTTATAGACACATTCATAAACAACTTTAAATGTAAACCAAGCAAACAGACAATGTTTCCATGTTGTGGTATTTACACCATTTGTAAAGCCGGATGGTTATACAGTGCATTCGGAAAGTATTCACAACCCTTCACTTATTCTAAAATGGATTAAATAATTTGCCTTCCTAATCAATCTACACACAATACCCCATAATGACAAAATTGAAAACAGGTTCAGACATTTTTGTTAATTTTTTCCAAAATAAAAACAGACATACCTCATTTACAGAAGTTTTCAGACCCTTTCCTACGAGACTCGAAATTGAGCTCAGGTGCATCATGTTTCAATTGATCATCATTGAAATGTTTCTACAACTTGATTGGAGTCCAGCTGTGGTAAACTAAATTCATTGGACATGATTTGGAAAGACACACAACTGTCTATATAAGTTCCCACAGTTGACAGTGCATGTCAGAGGTAAGGTCCCACAGTTGACAGTGCATGTCAGAGGTAAGGTCCCACAGTTGACAGTGCATGTAAGAGGTAAGGTCCCACAGTTGACAGTGCATGTAAGAGGTAAGGTCCCACAGTTGACAGTGCATGTCAAAACCCGATGGTCACTCTGACAGAGTGTGACCATCTCTGGAGGAGTTCCTCTTCGGAGATGGGAGAACCTTCCAGAAGGACAACAGTCGCTGCAGCAGTCCACCAATCAGGCCTTTATGGTAGAGTGGCCAGACGGAAGCTGCTCCTCAGTAAAAGGCACATTACAGCCCGCTTGGAGTCTGTCAAAAGGCACCTAAAGGACTCTGAGACCATGAGAAACTAGATTCTCTGGTCTGATGAAACCAAGATTGAACTCTTTGGCCTGAATGCCAAGTGTCACGTGTGGAGGAAACCAGGCACTGATCATCACCTGGCCAATACAATCTCTACGGTGAAGCATGGTGGTGGCAGCATCACGCTGTGCGGATGTTTTTCAGCGGCAGGGACTGGGAGACCAGTCAGGATTGAGGTGAAAGATGAATGAAGCAAAGTACAGAGAGATCCTTGATGAAAACTGCTCCAGAGAGCTCAGGACCCCAACCAAGACAATGCAGGAGCTGCTTCAGGACATTTCTCTGAATGTCCTTGAGTGGCCCAGCCAGAGCTCGGACTTGAACCCGATCGAGCATCTCTGGAGAGTCCATTTATCCTGACACAGCTTGAAACGATCTGGAGAGAAGAACGGGAGAAACTCCCCAAATAGAGGTGTGCCAAGCTCGGAAAATGTGGAAAAGGTGAAGTGGTCTGAATACTTTCTGAATGCACTGTATGTCAAGCTCAATCATTTCCTTTGTGAAACTGCCCTGTTAGAGATGTACTTCTCATGTAGAGAAGTTCACTTGTTGTGGTTAACATTTGCCATACTCTCACAGACCAACAGTTCGGTATACAAGTGAAAGTTACATTTTTAGAATCAGTTTCACACAATATGTGTCACGTCTTGATCTTAGTTCCTTTTTTATGTCTCTGTTTTAGTTTGGTCAGGGCGTGAGTTGGGGTGGGCATACTATGTTTTCTATTTCTATATGTTTGGCCTGGTATGGTTCCCAATCAGAGGCAGCTGGCAATCGTTGTCTCTGATTGAGAACCATTCTTAGGCAGCCTATTTTCCCACTATGATTTGTGTGTAGTTGTTTTCTGTGTCTGTGTTTACCATACAGGACTGTTTCGGTTTGTATTTATTTGTATTGTTCTGTTGTATTCAGTGTCCGGTTATATTTCATTAAAATATGGACACTTACCACGCTGCGCATTGGTCCGATCTTTCCTCCTCCTCCTCCTCAGAAGAGGAGGAAAACCGTTACAATATGGCACTCTTCCTTTGTTTAAAATTGGCTTAATCCTGCTTTCTGCAAAATGCTATTAAATGACTCAACTCTTTACTTTGCTAAAAGGTTTCGCCACTTGATGTTGACTAATGTTATTTCCTTATGTAATATGTCAGCAGTGTTGGGGAACTACTCTGAAAACATAGTTTATGAAGCTACCAATGTCACACTGGAGGACGAAGTTGAGCTACTGTGAAGCTGCCGTTGAGAGAAATATAGTTTGCGTAACTAAAGTTACTTTGAAAAAGTAATTCACTGCAGCACAACGTCCTCCTGAAAAATGATCATATGTAAATCTGAAATGTCATATAATACAAAATGTTTAAAAAAAACATGACTGGAAGAATACTTAACTCTAGAGTCAAATGTTAACAGTGTACGGAGATCTATGTGAGCCAGATAGAGGAGTGCATCGGCTTAGCCCAGTGGTTCAGGACAGAAAAAAATACAGTGAGTAGTTAGCTACACCGCTACATGTCAAAAGTGTAAATAACTACTGAAAATACGATTTTAATTTGGATAAACTACCACCGAGCTAATGCAAAACGTATGTCAGATATAGCTTGTGTTACAGTTACTCAGATTCTAGTTTCGAGTTCTAGATTCTAGTTGGAGGACTTGGTGGAAAATACAGTGCCTATACAGTGCCTTGCAAATTTTTTTAAGGTGGTTCCTCTCCCTATTCAGGCGGTGCTCGGCGGTCGGCGTCGCAGGCCTACTAGCCATCACCGATCCATGTTTCCTTTTCTGTTTGTTTGTCTTTGGTTCATTCACACCTGCTTTAATTTCTGTGTGCATATTTACCCCTGTTTCCCCGCGTAGGTTTGTGCAGGAATATTTTTCCTCCTCGGCTTTCCTCAGTGTATTTTGCGTGTGTTTATTATAGCAAGGTGCGTTGTGTTTTTGCGCCTTACTTACTTACTGTTAGTTCCCATTGTCTTGGGCGTTGGTTTTTGGGTATTGTACTGTACCGTTTTTTTTGGACCTGCCCTTATTAAAATATACACTACACTGACATCTCTGCTCTCCTGCGTTTGACTCCTTACCTACCTTCAGTGCGTAAACGCAACACTTTGGCATTTTCCTATTTTGTTGCATTACAACCTGTAATTTAAATCGATTTGTGTTTGGATTTCATGTAATAGAATAGTCCAAATTGGTGAAGTGAAATGAAAAAAAGTACTTGTTTCAAAAAAATTCAACAAAATATAAAACAGAAAAGTGGTGCGTGCATATGTATTCACCCCATTTGCTATGAAGCCCCTAAATAAGATCTGGTGCAACCAATTACCATCAGAAGTCACATAATTAGTTAAATAAAGTCCACCTGTGTGCAATCTAAGTGTCAAATGATCTCAGTATATATATATATATACACACACCTGTTCTAAAAGGCCCCAGTGTCTGCAACACCACTAAGCAAGGGGCACCACCAAGCAAGCGGCACCACGAAGACCAAGGAGCTCAACAAACAGGTCAGGGACAAAGTTGTGGAGAAGTACAGCTCAGGGTTGGGTTATAAAACAAAAAATCCAAAGCTTTGAACATCCCACGGAGCACCATTAAATCCATTATTAAACAATTTAAAGAATATGGCATCGCAACAAAACTGGCAAAAGAGGGCCACCCACTAAAAATCACAAATCAGGCAAGGAGGGCATTAATCAGAGGCAACAAAGAGACCAAAGATAACCCTGAAGGAGCTGCAAAGCTCCACAACAGAGATTGGAGTATCTGTCCATAGGACCACTTTAAGCCGTACACTCCACAGAGCAGGGCTTTATGGAAGATTGGCCAGAAAAAAGCCATTGCTTAAAGAAAACAATGAGCAAACACGTTTGGTGTTCGCCAAAAGGCATGTGGGAGACTCCCCAAACATATGGAAGAAGGTGCTCTGACTACAATTGAGCTTTTTGGCCATCAAGGAAAATGCTATTTCTGGCACAAACCCAACACCTCTCATCAGCCTGAGAACACCATCCAAGCATGGTGGTGGCAGGATCATGCTGTGGGGATGTTTTTCATCGTCAGGGACTGGGAAACTGGTCATAATTGAAGGAATGACGGATGGCACTAAGTACAGGGAAATTCTTGAGGGAAACCTGTTTCAGTCTTCCAGAGATTTGAGACAGGGACGGAGGTTCATCTTCCAGCAGGACAATGACCCGAAGCATACTGCTAAAGCAACACTCAAATGGTTTAAGGGGGAACATTTAAATGTCTTGGAATGGCTTAGACAAAGCCCAGACCTCAATCCAATTGAGAATCTGTGGTATGACTTAATTTAGGGCTGCAATCCCGTTAACGGGATCGATATGACAACAGCCAGTGAAAGTGCAGAGCGCCAAATTCAAAACAACGGAAATCTCATAATTAAAATTCCTCAAACATACATGTATTTTATACCGTTTTAAAGGTAATCTTGTTGTTTATCCCACCACAGTGTCCAATTTCAAATAAGCTTTACATCGAAAGCCACTCATAGGACTTCATGTTACACAATACATGTATGTTTTGTTCGATGAAGTTCATATTTATCAAAAAAAATCTGAGTTTACATTGGCACATTACGTTCACTAGTTCCAAAAACATCCAGTGATTTTGCATAGCCACATCAATTTTACAGAAATACTCATCATAAATGTAGATGAAAATACAAGTGTCACACATGGAATTATAGATATACCTCTCCTTAATGCAACCGCTGTGTCAGATTTCAAAAGAACTTTCCAGAAAAATGCAAACCATGCTATAATCTGAGAACGCCGCTCAGAATTGTTTTGTTTTTTGAGTTGGAGTCAACAGAAATCAGAAATAACATTATAAATATTCCCTTATCTTTGATGATCTTCATCAGAATGCACTCCCAGGAATCCTAGTTCCACAATAAATGTTTGATTTGTTCGATAATGTCCATTATTTATGTCCAAGTAGCTACTTTTGTTAGCGCGTTAGGTACACAAATCCAAACGCTCGCGAAGGTCCAGCCGAACGTCGGACGAGAAGTTCAAAAAGTTATATTACAGGCCGTAAAAACATTTCAAACTAAGTGTAGAATCAATCTTTAGGATGTTTTTAGCATAAATCTTCAATAACGTTCCAATTGGAGAATTCCATTGTCTGTAGAAAAGCCATGGAACGCATCATGTGAAATGATGGTCACGCGCATGTGAAATGCACGTGACCAGGACCTGGCTCTCTGCCAGAACACTGACTCAAAGAGCTCTCATCCGGCCCCACATCACAGTAGAAGCCTCATTCAAGTTTCTAAAGAAGGTTGACATCTAGTGGAAGCCTTAGGAAGTGCAACATAACCAATATCCCACTGTGTATTCAATAGGGGCTGGGTTGAAAATCGACCAACCTCAGATTTCCCACTTCCTGTTTGGATTTCGTCTCAGGATTTTGCCTGCCATTTGAGTTCTGTTATAACTCACAGACATCATTCAAACAGTTTTCTATCCAATACTAATAATAATATGCATATATTAGCAACTGGGACTGAGGAGCAGGCCGTTTACTCTGGGCGCCTTTCATCCAAGCTACTCAATACTGCCCCTGCAGCCATAAGAAGTTAAAGCCATCCTTTGCCTTAATTACAGCTTTGCACACTCTTGGCATTTTCTCAACCAGCTTCAACTGGAATGCTTTTCCAACAGTCTTGAAGGAATTCCCACATATGCTTGGCACTTGATGACTACTTTTCCTTCACTCTGCAGTCCAACTCCATCCCAAACCATCTCAATTGGGTTGAGGTTGGGTGACTGTGGAGACCAGGTCATCTGATGCAGCACTCCATCACTCTCCTTCTTGGTCAAATAGCATTATATGTAGCATTACTTCTGTGGCGGAATTGTATATAATAGTTTAAATTGAAAAGTACGGATTAATGCGTTAATTGTTGTTTTGTATTACAGTTCATGAACCCGATGCCATTGCCATGGGGCAGAAAATCTGTTCCCAACTTCTTGACATATATGCGATTGAGAGATGTCAAACCTTTCGATCTTAAGTCATTTTAAGACATTTGGTTTTTAATTGGAGGACGAAAATCTACTTAATTCATTTTTCCCCCCCATGGTGTTTACACTTGCGTACTATTGTTTGTACAGATGAACGTAGTACCTTTAGGCGCTTGGAAATTGCTTCCAAGGATGAACCAGACTAGTGGAGGTCTACAATTATTTTGCTGAGGTCTTGGATGATTTCTTTTGATTTTCCCATGACGTCAAGCAAAGAGGCACTGAGTTTGAAGGTTGGCCTTGAAATACATCCACAGGTACACCTACAATTGACTCAAATTTATGTCAATTAGCCTATCAGAAGCTTCTAAAGCCATGCCATCATTTTCTGGAATTTTCCAAGCTGTTTTAAAGGCACAGTCAACATACTGTATGTAGACTTCTGACCGACTGGAATTGTGATACAGTGAGTTATAAGTGAAATTATTTGTCTGTAAGCAATTGTTGGAAAAATGACTTGTGTCATGCACAAAGTAGATGTCCTATCAGACTTGCCAAAACTATAGTTTGTTAACAAGAAATGTGTGGAGTGGTTGAAAAACAAGTTTTAATGATTCCAACCTAAGTGTATGTAAACTTCCGACTTCAACTGTATATCCACAGTAAAACTAGTCCTATATCGACATAACCTGAAAGGCCGCTCAGCAAGGAAGAAGCCACTGCTCCAAAACCGCCATAAAAAAGCCAGACTAAAGTTTGAAACTGCACATGGGTACAAAGATCGTACTTTTTGGAGAAATGTCCTCTGGTCTGATGAAACAAAAATAGAACTGTTTGGCCATTCCTCATTATGTTTGGAGGAAAAAGGGGGTGGCTTGCAAGCCAAAGAACACCATCCCAACTGTGAAGCACGGGGCTGGCAGCATCATGTTTTGGGGGTGCTTTGCTTCAGGAGGGGCTGGTGCACTTCACAAAATAGATGGCATCATGAGGTAGGAAAAGTATGTGGATATATTTAAGCAACATCTCAAGACATCAGTCAGGAAGTTAAAGCTTGTTCGCAAATTAGTCTTCCAAATGGACAATGACCCCAAGCATACTTCCAAAGTTGTGGCAAAATGGCTTAAGTACAACAAAGTCAAGGCCATCACAAAGCCCTGACCTCAATCCTATAGAACATTTGTGGGCAGAACTGAAAAAGCGTATGCGAGCAAGGAGGCCTACAAACCTGACTCAGTTACAGCAGTTCTGTGAGGGGGAATTGGCCAAAACCCGAGTTAAACAATTTAAAGGCAATTCTACCAAATACTAATTGAGTGCATGTAAACTTCTGACCCACTGAGAATATGATGAAATAAATAAAAGCTGAAATAAATAATTCTCTCTACTATTATTCTGACATTTCACATTCTTAAAATAAAGTGGTGATTCTAACTGACCTAAAACAGGGGATGTTTACTAGGATTAATTGGCTCAGGTGTATGTAAACTTCTGACTTCAACTGTATGTCACTTCCTTAGGTTCCTTCCCCAGGTGTTTCTGTGTCAGTTCTGTGCATTGTTCGTGTTTCTTATTTTTCTATTATGTTGTGTTCATTTATTTAAACACTCACTCACCAAACTTTGCTTCCCGACTCTCAGCACACATCGCTACATATACTTTTGTATTAATACTTCTCAATATGCGAATGTTAATTGCTCGTGTGAGAATTTTACCATCCTTATTCACAATCTGATTCGTAAACATGATACCTTTCTTGTACATTTTTTCCAATAAATTGTTTTCAGTACATTGGAGTTTAGCCATATTATTTGCTGTAACATTTGCTCTGCCTCTTCGTTTAAAAGGAGGATACTTTAAACAGGGTTCCATTGTCAATCCACCGAAAATGATAGGTTTTAATCTGTATAACAGCAAAAAGACCACCTTTTGAACACTGGATGTGCCTCTTTTAGTAGCCTGCTGGAAAAACAGACTCCTCCATTCGGAAGAGCCATGAAGAAATACGTAAACTGCGATATCACTAGAGAATTATTCCGTGTAATTTTCCCGCAGACGGACAGGTGTCTCCCTCTCCACGGTTTCAAGATCCTGTCTCTTTTGATAGATTTTCTATCAAAGTTAATAATTGCAAGATTGCACAACCTTTCTGGGATATGTACACCAAGCACATCAACTTCTGACTTGTAA
This sequence comes from Oncorhynchus clarkii lewisi, assembly GCF_045791955.1. Taxonomy (NCBI): domain Eukaryota; kingdom Metazoa; phylum Chordata; class Actinopteri; order Salmoniformes; family Salmonidae; genus Oncorhynchus; species Oncorhynchus clarkii. Next base: position 35,320,418 of record NC_092159.1, on the reverse strand, counting down.
GTCACGGCTGTGTGAGACTAGAAATCGGAATGAGTCCTTTGTTCTAGGTTGGTTTTATTTTGTGACTCTCGTTAACAAGTCATTTGTTAGCAATGTTCATGGATACCAGAATTCACAAATTTGCCTGTTAAAATTGCGTTGCAGATATTAATATCCAATATATACATCCCAGGCTATTGAAACAAGGCTACGCTAGACAGAGACAATATTATACTGTACTTGGATAAAGCAGATGTCACAGATACCAATCTATATACAGTATAGTATATTGTTGTTCATGTAAGGCACTTAAAAGACCGTCCTTTATGAAAACTGAGTTACTGTAATACTCACCTAATGCCACAAAGAGTAGAGTTGTCACCATCTTTATCCTTGTAATGTCCTCCAATGTCAGCTAGGATTCTCACCAACACTTTGCAGTCAATTATTGCAATATTTACCCCAGATTCAACTGTTTGAAGTTAGAAATACAAATGATGAGCAAAACCAAAATTCTGATGAACCAAAATTGAGAGTAAAATTACCAGGCTCTGGAAAAGCTCTCTCTGTGTACAAGAGATCAATGTGTGATCTTCTACAAGTTTCCTGTGTTAGAGTTACAATGACAATGAAGGGCATATACTGTCACAGCACAGGAAATCCTGGCCCACTAATGTGGTTATTCTCTGGTTTGGTCACCGATTCCACCCATCTTCCGCCTGCACACAACAAATCAAATCAAATCAAATGTATTTATATAGCCCTTCTTACATCAGCTGATATCTCAAAGTGCTGTACAGAAACCCAGCCTAAAACCCCAAACAGCAAGCAATGCAGCTGAGCTCAACGGCAATAACCCCATTTGTTGGACTTTTTAAACCAAGAATATGAGATGTATAAAGCACGATGATTGATCTATATATATGCTTTAAACTAGAAACTAAAAACAAAGAAATGTACGGAAACCCTCCCCCCTAAAAAAATATATTAATAAAACCCTTAAAATGTTGTCACCACCGATAAATCTACGATAATTGATCATTTCAATAAGCATTTTTCTACAGCTGGCCAAGCTTTCCACCTGGCTACCCCGACCCCGGCCCACATCTCAGCACCCACGGTCTCATTACCCCCTGTAGCAACTTGTCCAAGTTGGTTCCCAACAAATCAGCCAGGCTAGACAATCTGGACCCTCTCTTTCTAAAATGATCTGCCCGTTGCAACACGTTGCAACACCTATTACTAGCCTATTCAACCTCTCATATCATCTGAGATCCCCAAAGATTTAAAAGCTGCCGCGGTCATCACCTCTTCAAAGGGGGTGTAACGGGATTCTTCCTGGGAAGGAGAGGCGGACCAAAATGCAGCGTGGTTGAAGTTCATGTTTTTTAATAAGAAAACTAAACATGAACATAATACAAAACAATAAACGTGGAAAAACCCAAAACAGCCCTATCTGGTGCAACAAACACAAACAACCACCCACAAAACCCAACACAAAACAGGCTACCTAAATATGGTTCTCAATCAGAGACAGGTGTTAGTCATTGTCTCTGATTGGGAGCCATATTTAGGTAGCCTGTTTTGTGTTGGGTTTTGTGGGTGGTTGTCTCCTGTGTCAGTGTTTGTACCACACGGGACTGTTTCGGATTTTCACGGTTCTTGTTTTGTAGTTTATTCATGTATAGTTTCATTATTAAAGAACCATGAATTATAACCATGCTGCATTTTGGTCCGCCTCTCCTTCCCAGGAGGAATCCCGTTACAGAACCACCCTCCAAAACAGGACCAAGCGGCGTGGTGACAGGCAGCGGCAGCAGGAGCAGCGCAAGGAGGACGGACATGGGAGGAAGAGTTGGACGGAAAAGGACCCTGGGCACAGCCAGGAGAATATCGCCGCCCCAAAGAAGAGCTGGAGGCGGCGAATCCGGAGAGGCGCTGGTATGAGGAGGCAGCACGGCGGCGTGGATGGAAGCCCGAGAGTCAGCCCCAAAAATGTCTTGGGGGGGGGGGGGGGGACAGAGGAAGTATGGCGAAGCCAGGTAGGAGACCTGCCAGTTTCAACTGTTCTGCCTTATTATTATTCAACCATGCTGGTCATTTATGAACATTTGAACATCTTGGCAGTGTTCTGTTATAATCTCCACCCGGCACAGCCAGAAGAGGACTGGCCATCCCACATATGCTCTCTCTAATTCTCTCTTTCTTTCTCTCTCTCGGAGGACCTGAGCCCTAGGACCATGCCCCAGGACTACCTGACATGATGACTCCTTGCTGTCCCCAGTCCACCTGACCGTGCTGCTGCTCCAGTTTCAACTGTTCTGCCTTATTATTATTATTTATTTGACCATGCTGGTCATTTATGAACATTTGAACATCTTGGCCATGTTCTGTTATAATCTCCACCCGGCACAGCCAGAAGAGGACTGTCCACCCCACATAGCCTGGTTCTTCTCTAGGTTTCTTCCTAGGTTTTGGCCTTTCTAGGGAGTTTTTCCTAGCCACCGTGCTTCTACACCTGCATTGCTTGCTGTTTGGGGTTTTAGGCTGGGTTTCTGTACAGCACTTTGAGATATCAGCTGATGTACGAAGGGCTATATAAATAAATTTGATTTGATTTGACCTGCGCCAACTTCCTGTGCTTACCGGAGGGCGAGAGAGACCGGGCAGGCACCGTGTTATGCTGTGGAGCGCACAGTGTCCCCAGTGCGGGTGCATAATAGCCCGGTGCGGTACATACCAGCTCCGCGTATCGGCCGGGCTAGAGTGGGCATCGAGCCAAGTGCCATGTAGCCGGTTCTACGCATCTGGTCTCCAGTGCGTCTCCTTGGGCCGGCTTACATGGCACCAGCCTTGCGCCTGCATAGCCCAGTGCGGGCTATTCCACCTCGCCGCACTGGCAGGGCAACCGGGAGCATTCAACCAGGTAAGGTTGGGCAGGCTCGGTGCTCAAGAGCTCCAGTGCGCCTGCACGGTCCGGTCTATCCGGTACCACCTCCACGCATCAGCCCTCCGGTGGCAGCTCCCCGCACTCGCCCTGATGTGCGTGTCCTCGGCCCAGTACCACCAGTGACGGCACCACGCACCAGGCCTACAGTGCACCTTGTCTGTCCAGCGCTGCCGGAGTCTCCCGCCTGTCCAGCGCTGCCGGAGTCTCCCGCCTGTCCAGCGCTGCCGGAGTCTCCCGCCTGTCCAGCGCTGCCGGAGTCTCCCGCCTGTCCAGCGCTGCCGGAGTCTCCCGCCTGTCCAGCGCTGCCAGAGCTTTCCTCCTCTCCAGCGCTGCCGGAGTCTCCAGTCTGCCCAGCGTCGCCTGAGCTGCCCGTCTGCCCAGCTCCATCAGAGCCGCCAGTCTGCAAGGAGCCGCCAGAGCAGCCAGTCTGCAAGGAGCCGCCAGTGCCGCCAGTCTGCATGGAGCCGCCAGTGCCGCCAGTCTGCATGGAGCCGCCAGTGCCGTCAGTCAGCCAGGAGCCGCCAGTGCCGCCAGTCAGCCAGGTGCTGCCAGTCAGCCAGGAGCCGCCAGTGCCGCCAGTCAGCCAGGATCCGCCAGTGCCGCCAGTCAGCCAGGATCCGCCAGAGCCGCCAGTCAGCCAGGATCCGCCAGAGCCGCCAGTCAGCCAGGATCCGCCAGAGCCGCCATTCAGCCAGGATCCGCCAGAGCCGCCATTCAGCCAGGATCCGCCAGAGTCGTCAGCCAGTACGGAGCTGCCCCTCTGTCCCGAGCTGCCCCTCTGTCCCGAGCTGCCCCTCTGTCCCGAGCTGCCCCGCTGTCCCGAGCTGCCCGAGCTGCCCCTCAGTCCAGTGGGGTCATTTAGAAGGGTCGCCGTGGAAGCGGACAATGAGGCGGACTAAGACTATGATGAAGTGGGGGCCACGTCCAGCACCAGAGCCGCCACCGCGGACAGATGCCCACCCAGACCCTCCCCAATAGGTTCAAGTTTTGCGGCCGGAGTCCGCACCTTGGGGGGGGGGGAATACTGTCACACCCTGACCATAGTTTGCTTTGTATGTTTCTATGTTTTGTTTGGTCAGGGTGTGATCTGAGTGGGCATTCTATGTTGGATGTCTTGTTTGTCTGTTTCTGTGTTTGGGCCTGATATGGTTCTCAATCAGAGGCAGGTGTTAGTCGTTGTCTCTGATTGGGAGCCATATTTAGGTAGCCTGTTTTGTGTTGGGTTTTGTGGGTGGTTGTCTCCTGTGTCAGTGTTTCTACCACACGGGACTGTTTCGGGTTTTCACGTTTCTTGTTTTGTAGTTTATTCATGTATAGTTTCATTATTAAAGAACCATGAATTATAACCACGCTGCATTTTGGTCCGCCTCTCCTTCCCAGGAGGAATCCCGTTACAGGGGGAGACACTCTAGACCCAAACTGTTATAGACCTACAGTATATCCATCCTGCCCTACCTTTCTAAAATCTTCAAAAGTCAAGTTAACAAACAGATCACCGACCATTTCGAATCCCACCGTAACTTCTCCACTATACAATCTGGTTTCCAAGCTGGTCAAGGGTGCACCTCAGCCATGCTCAAGGTCCTAAACAATATCAAAACTGCCATTGATAAAAGACAGTACTGTGCAGCCGTCTTCATCGACCGGGACAAGGCTTTCGACTCTGTCAATCACCGCACTCTTATTGGCGACCCAATAGCCTTGGCTTCTCAAATGACTGCCTCACCAACCACGTCTCAGTTCAGTGTGTCAAATCGGAGGGCCTGTTGTCCGGACCTCTGGCAGTCTATGGAGATGCCACAGGGTTAGATTTTTGGGCCGACTCGTTTCTCTGTACATATCAATGATGTCGCTCTTTCTGCAGGTGATTCTCTGATCCACCTCTACGCAGACGACACCATTCTGTATACATCTGGCCCTTCTTTGGACACTGTGCTAACAAACCTCCAAACGAGCTTCAATGCCATACAACACTTCTTCCGAGACATCCAACTGCTTTTAAATGCAAGTAAAACTAAGTGCATGCCCTTCAACCGATTTCTGCCCACACCCTCCCGCCCGACTAGCATCACTACTCTGGACGGTTCTGACTTAGAATATGTGGACAACTACAAATACCTAGGTGTCTGGTTAGACTGTAAACTCTCCTTCCAGACTCACATTAAGCATCTCCAATCCAAAATTAAATCTAGAATCAGCCTCCTGTTTCGCAACAAAGCCTCCTTCACTCATGCTGCCAAACATACCCTCCGCTGGAATCGGCCCCCTGGCGCTCCAGGCCCTCTGAGTTTTCCACCATCTCCTGGATGAGAGGAGGCATGGAGCCTGGGACCTCCATCATCAGAGTGATCCCTCGCTCCACTCCTGGAGGAGGAGAAGGAGGGCGGGATAGCACTTTGTGACATCAGCTGATGTTTTATAAATACATTTGATTGATTGATTGAAGGGAGAAAGAGAGAGAGAGAGGATCAAGACAGGCCATGCGTTGTGTTCCAAAAGGTTCTGCCACTACAGCAAAATGTCGTATGTAAGACCCTAAATATTTATCTTCAAATCCATGAAATAGACATACAGTGCATTCGGACGCCTTGACTTTTTCAACATTTTGTTACATCACAGCCTTATTCTAAAATCGATCAAATAGTCCCCCCCCCCCCCCCCCCCCCACACACACTTGCACAGTGGTTAGCAGCCCCACTGACTGCACCACATTGACTGGTGTTCATCCTGCTAGCTAGTCATATGAGGAGCTAGCCATTGGTAAAACAAGGGGCTTTAGGAATGCATCTGAAGAAATAGATAATGCTGCCTCAAGCATGGAGCCCTTTACAACTCCCACAGTTCCTTTCGGAGAGAATAATTTTTTTTTCTCTTTTCTTAGATGAACTATAATATCATTCAAAGCTGGAGATTTGAATTTGGAAGCAATCAGTGAACTTGATTACAGAGGTGAAATCAAACGGAACACAAGACAATTCAGGAAATGAGGGAGACATAGAAAAAAACTTCTGAGGTCTTAGTTCCAGTGGTCTGACTCCTTAAGTTCCTGACCTTAGTTCCAGTGAAGGGAAATCTTAACGCTACAGCGTACAATGGCATTCTAGACGATTCTGTGCTTCCAACTTTGTGGCAACAGTTTGGGGAGGGCCCTGTCCTGTTTCAGCATGACGATGCCCCCGTGCATAAAGCGAGGTCCATACAGAAATCGTTTGCTGAGATCGCTGGGGAAGAACTTGACTGACCTGCACAGAGACTTGACCTCAACCCCATCGAACACCTTGAGGATGAATTGGAACACCGACCGCAAGCCAGGCCTAACCGCCCAATATCAGTGCCCAACCTCATAAATGCTTTTGTCCCCACAGCAATATCGAGTGGAAAGCCTTCCCAGAAGAGTGGAGGCTGTTATGGCAGCAAAGGGGGGACCATCTCCATATTAATGCATAGGACTTTGGAATGAGATGTTTGACATGCAGGTGTCCACATACTTTTGGTCATGTAGTGTCCCTTCAGGAAACACATGCAACATGTGGCAGAGATTTAGGAGTGATTATAATCTGTTGTAAAGAAGATCTTTCAAATTATACCACAGCAGAGAGAAAAATAAATACATACATTTGGCTATAGACAAAAAGGGAAATTGTCCACTCAGATCGAGACACACAAAAAAAAGTGAAAATAAAGAAATAAAATACCTAAGGAAAAATGGGTTGGCAAAGAATGTTCAACTGCAAGAACACAACCCTGGCTCATTGCAACCAACAGGCAGAATATATGTAATGCACTGTTGCAGTTTATCGTTGGATTTCTTGTAACGCTTCTTAACAGGACATTAGATGCACCTGCGGGCTAAACTATCTTTTATTTTTTTTTGTACAATATATTTATTGGCATTTATTTTCTTACAATTTAACAATCATCACAATATGACACAAGATAAAGCCCGGTTATTCCTTCCACCTACACAAAACGCCATGCCACATGGGGGCACATCGTGCAAAACCCTTCCCTCCCCAACACAGGAACACCCCCCACCCTCCCCTCTACCGGTATTAGCTTCACTCATTAACAACAACAAAAAGAAACAGAATGACCTTCACATTCCATGCTAGAAAATAAATCATTCAACACAAAAACAAATAATAACATTATATTAATGAAGAAAGAAGTAATGAGGCAGCTAAGGTGACGTCTCTAGAAACTGCTGAAAGTCCCCCCAGACATCAGTAAATTCAAAGGGTTCATTCATGTATGTTATTTTTTCAGATAGAATATAAGAAGTTAGTTCTTTTAGCCACCTCTGCTTGCCCTTCTGTTTGTTTACAAACTTCATTCCATATATTTAAAGTGTTTTTAAGGAACGGGTTGTTTATGAGACCTAGCAAAGCTTTAGGTGGGCTAATAGAAGGTATAGATGCCAATGTAGCAGGGGCCAGACACTCCTCCTCTATCTGTCTCCATGAGGGTGAACTTGATGTTGTATCTTGTCATACCCACACAGCCTTTAACTGAGATGCCCAGTAATACAACTGGATGTCAGGTAGAGTAAGTCCTCCTTCTGAGTATGGTTTGCAATGAAGTTGTGCGTTTCACTCTGGGGGGTTTCCCTTTCCACAGAAATGAAGAAACCTTCATATTAACTTGTTTGAAAAAAACTTTGGGAATAGGAAAGGGCAAGTTTTGAAAAAGGTACAAGAATTTTGGTAATATATTCAACCTCTGTAAAACAGGTCGTTCAATTCTATTGCGGTCAAAAGCCTTTTCCGCATCTAATGAAGCCGCCACTACAGGTTCTTAGTCATTCTCTGCATAATGCATAATATTAAATAATCTTCTGATATTATTAGGAGATGAGCGGTTTCTTACAAAGCCTGTTTGGTCCATATCAACCAAGTCTGGAAGAACCTTATCCAGTCAAAGAGCTATGAGTTTCGCAAGATTATTGTATGAAGTGTTCAATAGAGATATTGGTCTATACGCCCCATAGAGCAGAGGATCTTTCCCAAATTTGAACAAAACTGTGATCAGTGCCTGTTCAAGTGTGTCTGGGAGCTTTTCTGTCTCTATGGCATAATTAAACATACTGCAAAAATTCCTCAATTTGTTTGGGTAAAAAAGATCGATAGAATTCAATAGGGAATCCGTCTAACCCTGGTGATTTTCCCCAAGCAGTGTTGAAAATGGATTCCCTAATTTCCTCTGAGGTAATCTCTTTCTCCAGGTGCTCTCTATCCTCATCAGTTAAAGTTTGTAAATTGAGTTTGTACAAAAGCTTATGCATTGTGGCAGGGACATCCCCTTCAGACTTGTACAATGTTTTATAAAACTCCCTGAAGACTAGATTCATTTCCTCAGGACTGTGAACAACTGTGTTATTGGGTAGCTTAATAGAGCTAATAACTCTACTAGGATCCTCTCGTCTTATCTGCCAAGCAAGCAACTTTCCTGCTTCATTTCCATGTTCGTAGTAGTTTTGTTTTGTTCTCCTAAGAGCATTTTCCACTTTATGGGTCATCAGGGTGTTATATTCCAATCGAGTCACATTTTTGTAGAGTTGAGTCGTCAAATGTTACACTATGTCCATTTTCCAGATCACTCATTTCATTCTCCAACAAATCTACTTGAGCCTTATACATTTTACGAGCACCTGAACTAAAGGCTATGATTTGCCCCTCAGATACTGTATGCAAGGAGAGCTTCCCATAGAATTAGGGGGGGGGGGGGGGGGGCAGAGTTGTTATCAGTGCTAAAAAAATATGTCTATATGAGTGTTCAGAAACGTTACAAATGTGGGATTATTTAATAAGTATGTGCCAAACCTCCATCTTCTTGAGGGTGGTTGTGTTTTACTGAGTGGTACTGAAGCCAGCAGGGCAGAATGATCTGATACATCTTGGTAAGTACTTACACCCAGTAGTTAAACTTTCCTTGGCTGCAGGAATAAGAAATACGTAAATTAAAGTAACTGTTATGGACAGGGGAGAAAAATGAGTATTCTTTAACCTTTTGGTTGTGAAATCTCCAGAAGTCTACAAGTCCAAAATGTTTCATTTCTGCCTTTAACATTTTAGCTGCCTGTGTGAGGTTGATACTATTAGAGGAATATCTATCACTGGAAGGGTCCAGTACCAAGTTAAAATCCCCTGCCATTATGATCTCTGATGATGGGCACGTTAACTTCAAAAAGATGTCTTGGTCACAATTTAGGATCATCATGGTTAGGCCCATACACATTCCCAATGGTAATGGGCTCAGTGTTAATGAAACCTTGAATGATCACAAACCTACCCCCTTTGTCTTTAACCTGAGATTGTATCTGAAAGGGGCAATGCTTATTCATGAGTATGGCCACCCTTATTGCCCGAGAGGTGAAAAATGAATAGTACACTTGACCCACCCACTCTCTCTTCAGTGTATCATGCTCAGAGTCAGTTAGGCATGTCTCCTGAAGAAGAGCTATTTCAACCTTATGCTTCATTAGATAATACAGAATGTGTTTGCGCTTGACTGGGCATTTAGTACCCCTAATGTTAAGTGACTGGGCATTTAGTACCCATAATGTTAAGTGACTGGGCATTTAGTACCTTAATGTTAAGTGTCATAAATGTATAGATATTAGGTGCCGACATCTTTAAAGAAAATAAGAAATAGGGAAAAAGAAAGAAACCAAATTGCGTTGAGTGTCTGTCTACAACTTGTACAAAATGAAATGATGAAAGTATAAAGTAGTAAACATCTTGTGAGCTAATACCCTGACCCTACCACAAACCTACCCAACCTCCTCCCCAAATGAGGGAGTTAAAGAACCCATATCCTTAGACGCTAGACTTTAACCTAGATGTACCTGCTGTGCATAGCATCGCTCGAATTAGGTTAATTCTAAATTATATGTAGATGGAATTAGAAGTACATTGACTGTTCCTTGTAGCATGAAAACATTGTTTGTCAAGTAACAAAATATAATTTGATTACAACAATAATGACTGGCTGTATTAGGGGCTGGTCGTGTGTGTGCGTGCGTGCATTAGCAGGGCAGCCGTGGGGGAGTATACAGGGGCCGGTTCTGGTGGGCCGGTCTGGATCAAAGTCCAGGGCCGTTTTTTACTCCCAGTCCGTCCCCGTCTACACCTATTAGCCCCACTCATCGCATTACGGATTCACATGTGAGGCCATGTGCTAAACAGAGTGAGTAAGGTAGTGTAGTAAACAACCAAAGAGTTCAAGACTAAAAGAGCTGAAATGAGCAGCCTACAATAAGGAAAAACTCGACTAGATAAAAACACACTTCATCTAGTCCTTGGCCTGTATCCTAATCTGACTTTGGTGCAGGTCATGTTGTTCTTCACATTACCGTCTCTGGTAAACACACACTATATCAAATAAAATGAAAGTTTATTTGTCACATGCACAGGATACAGAAGGTGTAAATGATACAGTGAAATGGTTACTTGAATATTTGCATAGTGGCAATATCAAAAATACACACTTGTCTAAACTGATTGGCCATGTGAAAGAAATGCTATAACCACCCCTTAGCCACATCTATACTGAACAAAAATATGAACACAACATGCAGCAATTTCAAAGATTTAACCGAGTTACAGTTCATAGAAGGAAATTGGTTAATTGAAATGAATTCATTAGGACCTAATCTATGGGTGGGTCTGGGAGGGCATGGGCCCAGCCACTTGGAAGCCAGGCCCACACACTGGGAAGTCCCAGTCAATCAGAATGAGTTTCCCCACAAAGGGCTTTATTACAGAGAGAAATACTCACCAGCGCCCGCACTAGACATGTACACATATTCATGAAATACATTAGATGGACATAATCACCCCAGACACACCTGGCTAACTTGATGGGTCATGTAATGATCTGGCAAAGTGGAGTCTTTTGTTTAGACATGTAGCTATCTAGCAAAACAATTCACCATAATTTCAACCCATACTACTAGCAATACAAACAGATTGTCATAGCTAGCCACCATGCATGAAATGCTGTGTATGAATCTGCAAGTAGCTAAAGCTAACCAACTAGGTTCAATGTTAACTAGTTAGCTCAAATTATCCTATAACTAGCAACGCAAATAGATTTCTGAGATACTAATAATATTACTACCCAAATCATACATGTAATGTTTGCTAGCGAGCCAGCAAGCTAATGTTCGCTAGCTAGCAAACAGAACGCTTTAAATTGCAATGAAAACAACTTTCGGACAAAATGTGAAATGTATCATATGTGAAAATGTAGCTAGACTCTTACCTATACACAGTGCATTCTGAAAGTATTCAGATCCCTAAAGGGCTGTGGATCTAGTAGGTGCCCTTCCAGATACATTAAAGGACTACAGAAGTGAGGATTACTTTGGAGAACTATGGAAAGAGGTGATGGTGAGAGCTTCCAAAGAGCAATTTTTTATCAGGTGCTTGACAGTCACACAGCTGAGCTGCAGAGGCGTTTTTCAAAGAAGAATCGCAAGATAATGCCAGGGGTTCCAGTCTCCCAACCCAAAGAGTACAACATTATTGAATGGGGAGCCTCTGTTTGCCTTTGCAAACATGAGATTCGTCAAACCAAGCGGCTTCTTGATAGGAGAGAGAAAAGTGGAAGGGACAGACCATCTACTCTCCTTGTCTTTGTTGTGTTTCTAGAACCTTATAAAGAGGTCTTCCATGAGCTATTTCGACTTTGTAAGATTTCTGTTGTTACACCAGTCAGCATTGCTTCTTGCGAGCGAAGCTTCTCAGCTTTAAAACGAAAACCCACCTGAGGACAACAATGGTTGATGACAGGTTAAGTCACCTCGGAATTCTCAGTGTTGAGTCAAGAAGGGCACGCTCCCTCAACATGGATGAGGTTGTGAAACATTTAGCCAGTTCTCACCAGAACATCAAATTTATGCTATTTAACTCTACCTAGGATAATTTGGCCCTCAGGTGGTCCCTCTGGTCATGATTCAAATCTGCCCCGTGTACTAGCTAGTACACTGACATTCCAAAATGATACATCCAAAGGGTATCATGTCACACAGATTTAATTTGGTCTTGATTAGGCCAATTCCAAAGCTTTTCTTTGCTATTAGTTAACATAATATATATGAGCATAAATATGACACTGTAAGTTTGTAATATTGATGGGCACCAAACATTGTTTTATTTTTCAAGTCCATTTCTGCTTGGATGTCAAATTGCAGTGTGTTTTTTTGTAAATGTACTTTTCAGTAAATAAGCTATGCAATTTCTGTAACACACAAATGCTATCTTATCTCCTTGGTGCTTGAGCTATTTTGGATGTTCAACACTTATAGACACAGATTGTGAAAACAGAGTGACCAAAGTCTCTCCAGTATGTGAGTACAGTGTGTGTGTGTGTGTGTGTGTGTGTGTGAGAGAGAGAGAGAGAGAGAGAGAAGTTGAGCTGCAATTCCGAGGTAGAGACACTGACTATTCATAGTATGTTAAAGAATTCTAGTGAAGTAACCCTTTTGGACCACACTATCTGTCACATTGAATTCTAGTGAAGTAACCCTTTTGGACCACACTATCTGTCACATTGAATTCTAGTGAAGTAACCCTTTTGGACCACACTATCAGTCACATTGAATTCTAGTGAAGTAACCCTTTTGGACCACACTATCTGCCACATTGAAGAACTCCGGGGTTCAGTGAATTATCACTTCTACCTCTAATCAGCAATCATAGGATTCATTCATGCTCCTTAGATGCCAGGTTAGGGTAACACACTCATTTTCTGTCATGGTCTATGGACCCCCTGAAGTAGCCTTGGCCACCCCATGTATAAAACTGTAGTTCCGCCACTGGTAATAATGTGCAGTGTAGCCCAAAGATATTGTTTTTGTTGTATTGAACTTGACAGTAACAGGTGTGTGTGTGTGTGAGTGAGGGGGGATTATATATATTTTTTACTCAGTGAACGTCAATGTCAATAGTGGCCCCAAAAATAGAGCAAAAATAGAATGCCTGTTTGTTTCATTCTATTTCCACTTTAACTTGTTTTTTTCCCCAAGTGCAATATTTACAGTTGAAGTCGGAAATGTACATACACTTTGGTTGGAGTCATTAAAACTTGTTTTTCAACCACAAACTATAGTTAACAAACTATAGTTTTGGCAAGTCGGTTAGGACATCTACTTTGTGCATGACAGATTATTTTATTTATAATCCACTGTATCACAATTCCAGTGGGACAGAAGTTTACATACACTGAATTCACTGTGCCTTTAAACAGCTTGGAAAATTCCAAAAAATGATGTCATGGCTTTAGAAGCTTCTGATAGGCTAATTGACATCATTTGAGTCAATTGTAGGTTTCAAGGCCAACCTTCAAACTCAGTGCCTCATTGCTTGACATCATGGGAAAATGAAAAGAAATCAGCCAAGACCTCATAACAAAATTGTAGACCTCCACAAGTCTGGTTCATCCTTGGGAGCAATTTCCAAATGCCTGAAGGAACCAAGTTCATCTGTACAAACAATAGTATGCAAGTATAAACACCATGGGACCACATAGCCATCATACCGCTCAGGAAGGAGATGCATTTTGTCTCCTAGATATGAACTTACTTTGGTGCGAAAAGTGCAAATCAATCCCAGAACAACAGTAAAGGACCTTGTAAAGATGCTGGAGGAAACAGGTACAAAAGTATCTATATCCACAGTAAAACAAGTCATATCGACATAACCTGAAAGGCCGCTGAGCAAGGAAGAAGCCACTGCTACAAAACCGCCATAAAAAAGCCAGATTACGGTTTGCAACTGCACATGGGGACAAAGATTGTACTTTTTGGAGAAACGTCCTCCATAGAACTGTTTCGCCATAATGACCATCGTTACGTTTGCAGGAAAAAGGGGGAGGCTTGCAAGCCGAAGAACACCATCCCAACCGGTAAACACGGGGATGGCAGCATCATGTTGTGGGGGTGCTTTGCTGCAGGAGGGACTGGTGCACTTCACAAAATAGATGGCATCATGAGGTAGGAAAATTATGTGGATATATTGAACGATCATCTTGAGACATCAGTTTAAGTTAAAGCTTGGTCGCAAATGGGTCTTCCAAATGGACAATGACTCCAAGCATACTTCCAATGTTGTTGCAAAATGGCTAAGGACAAAAAAGCCAAGGTATTGGAGTGGCCATCACAAAGCCCTGACCTCAACCCTATAGAACATTTGTGGGCAGAACTGAAAAGCCTGTTAGAGCAAGGAGGCCTACCAACCTGAGTCAGTTACACCAGCTCTGTCAGGAGGAATGGGCCAAAATTCATCAAACTTATTGTGGGAAGCTTGTGGAAGGCTACCCGAAACGTTTGACCCAAGTTAAACAATTCAAAGGCAATGCTACCAAATTCTAATTGAGTGTATGTAAACATCTGACCCACTGGGAATGTGATGAAAAAAATAAAAGCTGAAATACATAATTCTTTCTACTATTAGTCTGACATTTCACATTCTTAAAATAAAGTGGTGATCCTAACTGACCTAAGACAGGGAATTTTTACTAGGATTACATGTCAAGAATTGCGAAAAAACTGAGTTTAAATGTATTTGGCTAAGGTGTATGTATGTAAACTTCCTCTGGTGCCAATAAGATACTGTTTGCTCAATTGGGAGTTGAGAATGTTGATAACTGTAGGCATATTAGAGTATTTTCTTTGTCTTCTCTTTTCAGCAATAGCCATTTGCTTTCTAAACTATGTTTTTCCTATGATTGTATTTTGAAGTATTGATGTAGGCCTAGACCAATTCAACTTATTTTCACTGACTGCTGCAACTCAACAATCAGCTATTTGGTAGGCTATTTGCCGCACCCTGGCCAAATTGCGTACTGCCAAAATTGCTCATTTAACCTTTTCATACATGAGTTCTGAATATCCCTAACCGTCGACCTAACATTAATTGTTTTATGCATGTGATGTCAGAATGCACTCACTGTTTCAAAATGTGATTGTTACGCAATAGGACAGTTAACACGCGCTACCTGTTAATTATATATAGGCTATGTTTCAACTTGTAAATTTCAAAATATTTTCTAACAAGTTGTATTTTTTAACAACAGTTTGAATTGAGGTATGTTCTGCCTCCTCATTAATTTGCATAGAAGTAGCTCCTTTCAGCATTGCGGGCAATTTATGTTTGAGGCTTTACATTTCGAGGATCCCACACACTTCACCAATGTTTCCGCAGATCAAGTATGCAGATAGATGTGTGCAGTTTTGCACAAATTGGCACCTTTTCTGGCTGACACTCGCATGGCCTTCCTTATTGTTTTCCTTATAAATCATAACTTTGGACATGTGTACGTTCCTATCAAAGTAAGTGCCTTATTTTCTGTATATCATGTTTTTTCGTTTCTACTGTAGCATATAGTATGTATGTATGTATGTATGTATGTATGTATGGAGCATAATGTATTTACAGTTTTATTCATGTTTTCAAGTACTGCTGACAAATAATGCATTCCGATTATTGCATAGATTGTAATGGACACCTATGATGTGTGTAGAATAATTTTTAAGGTTGTACTGATTATAATGAGCTAATGCTAAGCTATTTGCGGCACCATGCTTGTTGACATTGTACAATTCATTCTGGTCTGACAGACCAAAGATGTTATAATGAGGTGAAGAAATGGTTCACTCATCTTTCAGGTAAACTTCTGGAAGCGAATGAAGGGATGTGAATGATCGTAGACGACACACCCCCGTCAACATGCGTACAGCAAACAGACTAAACATCTTGTTTCCTCTTATCTTTGGTTGATGTGAAAACAAATGTGGCGGTGCGCACAAACTACCCATCATCGGATTGCTTTCAATTTCTAGAAAGTGTTTTACTAAATTATTTAGATCAATGTTGAGCTGACCCGTGATGTGATGAATTATAAATAGTATTTGCTATTACGTAATACATATCGTGGTTTTTGTCAGCCGAGAGTTATCTAAATGACCGTTTTATGCGTGGATTAATTGTTAGAGTAGAGGACCTTGTGCATTTCAGGAAAAATAATGTGTATATCCCAGGACAAATTAGCTAGCAACAGCAAGCTAGCTATCTAAATAGCAACTGCAAGCTAGCCAAAATGCCATAAATGTTTAATGCTTTTGACCTGTCCCCAAATTAATATCATTTAGTTTGTTTTGATATTTCAACCTGCGTGTCGTGATCGCGTTTGGTGTGGGGGGACAAAATTGATTTTCACACGTTGGCGCAGGCGGTTTGGGCATGGTGTTAGCGCTAGGACTAATGTAGCTTACATTTTCCTGGGTTGGATGATTGTGTTATGCTGTTGCTACTTCTGTGAAAGTCTGAACATTGCATCCAAAAATGAACTTGTCACATTCAGGACATTAACTTTGTAAGGACTGTGCTTTTGAAAAAATGTTTATGTGAAAAAAAAACAGTGTGGCTCCCTCAAATGCTGACTGTTGCGTCAGTCGAAACTGGACGTTCTAAATAAGCGTTCTTATCAAAACGGTTTGATCGTAGCTCCAGGGACCATACATTAGAATGACCACACCTGTTTGCTGGTAAGTGAGAAAAGTGTTAAAACAATCAACAGCTCATTTTTAAAAGAAGCTAAGGATCCTCTGTGGTCAAATCATATTCTCTGGTGTAGTATTTGTAATGACGTTGTTCATTTCTGTACAAGACACAAGTAATTATTAGGTCGTCATTGCAAATAAGAATTTGTCCTTAACTGACTTGCCTAGTTAAATAAAGGTTAAATACATTTTTAAAAAGATAGCTAATTTTGGCAAATGTCATTCAATTTACTTTAGGGTAAACTTATCTTCCCCTAGCCGACTGGATGCGCCGCCCATGTCAACATCAATGTATGAGTAGCCGGTGCATAAAAGAGCTGGCTGCGAGGCTTACAAGGCCAAGTTCAAATGACAACATCAAAATAGCCTAGATAGCTGACCTCAAGCAAACTGTCGGGTTCTGTCTCTGCTCAATGCTGAGAGAAACGTACACAGGCTGGCATCTTCTCGCCAAGCAAATGTCTGCATGTTCCCAAAGCTAGCCAATCGATACGCTAAACAGCTGTTGCATTTTAATGCGGGATTGGAATGATTTTAGCCATTTTTTTTTTTTTGCAGCCTACTTTTATTTTATTTTTATCTTGAGCTGTACCCAGCTGACGCGCCTGCCTGTGTTACAGCGTTGTCCAGAGCGGAGACATTAACGTAAACTTCTTCATCATCGTCACTGTTCATTTTTTCATGAGACCCCCCACAAACACCCTTTCTTTGAGTGTTTCCCTCCCCGTTGTCATAGACATCCTCTGACTTCCCACAGCTGTGCTCTTTCTCCTCCTCATTCTTCTTTTCCCTCTTCCCTCTCTCCAGACCTCTCTCGTAACAGACGTTTTCAAAAGTCACATAGTCCTCTCCCTCTTCGTTGTCCTCCCCTCTGTGTCTGTTGTCAGTACCTGTTGCATTAAACGTTTGCTCATGAATATTCGCAAGAACAAACTCAAGGGAATAAAAAAGCCTTACAAACAAAATTATATCAACAAAAGTATTTGGGACAAATTTGAGTTTACAGTATGATGATATCACTTACATTCTCTCTGGTCAGTCTCTGTAGATGGCTTGCTACTCCTCCTGGTCCTCCTGTTGACTAGACAGATGACAAGCAGAAACAGAAACAGGAGTGCTAGCCCACCAGTCCCTCCAGAGGCAATGATGGGGACCATAGAGGCTGAGGAAAAGGTAGGTATTTCAAGGTTTAGACCTACAGATCAAGACTTGTAGATGGCCAATTCATAGGATATATAAAAAAAATATAAAAAGTGATATGAAGGATTATGAATCATTTTACAATACTATGATTTTTCTCTCACGTAAATGCTATTTTAAATTAAAAAATGTAAAGCATGTGTTATTTTACCTCTAATGGTGACAGCTAGTTCACTATTAGCCGACCTGAATGACCGCGTGGAGATGTTGACTCCATAGCTGCATCTGTATTTCCCCTGGTCTTTATACTCTGCAACAGGGAAGTGGAAGCAGGCAGAGTGGTTGACTGCTGGCGTAGTCTCTGTTCTGTTGGAACCAGAGAAGTCCAGATAGAAGAGGCCTCCGGGATACTGTGGCTGAATGGAGCAGATGATGGAGAAGCTGTGGCCCCTGGTCACCTCTGGCCCATGAGGTTCCCAAAACATCCCTCCATTTGGAGGACTGAGAGAGATGTTGGGCTGTAGCAGGACCACTTGGAAGAAAGTAAACAGCAATATGACTGTAATGTGATTCCATATTCACACCTTGTAACTGAGAAATATGTGTGTGACACAATGAATATGAGGTTAAAGTGCAGACGGTCCGCTTTAATTTGAGGGTATTTTCATCCGTATCGGGTGAACCGTTTAGAAATTACAGTACTTTTTGTACATAGTCCCATTTTAGGGGACCAAAAGTATTGGGACAAATTCACGTACAGTACCATTCAAGGGTTTTTCTTTATTTTCTACATTGAAGAATGATATTGAAGACATCAAAACTATAAAACAATATATAAGAAATCATGTAGTAACCAAAAGTTTTAAACAAATCAAAATATATTTGAGATTCTTCAAAGTTGCCATCCTTTGCCTTGATGTCAGCTTTGCACACTCTTGGCATTCTCTCAACCAGTTTCACCTGGAATGCTTTTCCAACAGTCTTAAAGGAGTTCCCACATATGCTGAGCACTTGTTGGATGCTTTTCCTTCACTCTGCGGTCCAACTCATCCCAAACCATCTCAATTGGGTTGAGGTCAGGTGATTGTGGAGGCCAGGCCAACTGATGCAGCACTCCATCACTCTCCTTCTTGTTCAAATAGCCTGGAGGTGTGTTGGGTCATTGTCCTGTTGAAAAACAAATGATAGTCCCACTAAGCGCAAACCAGTTGGGATGGCGTATCGCTGCAAAATGCTGTGGTAGCCATGCTGGACAAGTGTGCCTTGGATTCTAAATAAATCACCAACAGTGTCACCAGCAAAGCACCCCCACACAGTTACACATCCTCCTTCATGCTTCACGGTGGGAACCACACGTGCAGAGATCTTCCGTTCACCTACTCTGCATCTCACAACGACATGGCGGTTGGAACCAAAAATCTCAAATTTGGTCATCAGACCAAAGGACAGATTTCCCCTGGTCTAATGTCCATTGCTCGTGTTTCTTGGCCCAAGCAAGTCTCTTCTTCTTATTGATGTCCTTTAGTAGTGTTTTCTTTGCAGCAATTTGACCATGAAGGCCTGATTCACACATTCTCCTCTGAACAATTGATGTTGAGATGTGTCTGTTACTTGAACTCTGTGAAGAATTTATTTGGGCTGCAATCTGAGGTGCAGTTAACTCTAATGAACGTGTCTTCTACAGCAGAGGTAACTCTGGGACTTGATTTCCTGTGGTGGTCCTCGCGAGAGCCAGTTTCATCATTGCACATCATCACACATCATTGCGACTGCACTTGAAGAAACTTTCAAAGTTCTTGAAATGTAATTTCTTATTGCTTATTTGAGCTATTCTTGCCATAATATGGACTTGGTCTTTTACCAAATAGGCTATCTTCTGTATACCAATCCTACCTTGTCACAGCACAACTGATTGGCTGATACGCATTAAGAAGGAAACACATTTCACAAATTAACAGGGTAAACATATGAATTGAAATGCATTCCAGGTGACTACCTCATGAAGCTGGTTGAGAGAATGCCAAGATTGTGCAAAGAATCTCAAATATAAAATAATTATAATAATAATTATAATTGTAAATATAAATTGATTTTTGGTTACTACATAATTCCCTATGTGTTATTTCATAGTTCTGATATCTTTACTATTATTCTGCAATGTAGATAATAGGAAAAATAAAGAATCCCTTGAATGAGTAGGTGTGTCCAAACTTTTGACTGGTACTGTATATGTTTAAAATAGTCAAACGTTTAGTATTTTTGGTCCCATATTCATAGCACGCAATGACTACATCAAGCTTCTGACTGTACACATTTGTTGGATGCATTTGCTGTTTGTTTTGGTTGTGTTTCAGATTATTTTTTTGCCCAATAGAAATGAATGGTAAATAATGTATTGTGCCATTTTCAATGCACTTTTACTGTAAATAAAAAATACACTGCTCAAAAAAAATAAAGGGAACACTTAAACAACACAATGTAACTCCAAGTCAATCACACTTCTGTGAAATCAAACTGTCCACTTAGGAAGCAACACTGATTGACAATACATTTCACATGCTGTTGTGCAAATTTAATAGACAACAGGTGGAAATTATAGGCAATTAGCAAGACACCCCCAATAAAGGAGTGGTTCTGCAGGTGGTACCACAGACCACTTCTCAGTTCCTATGCTTCCTGGCTGATGTTTTGGTCACTTTTGAATGCTGGCGGTGCTTTCACTCTAGTGGTAGCATGAGATGGAGTCTACAACCCACACAAGTGGCTCAGGTAGTGCAGCTCATCCAGGATGGCACATCAATGCGAGCTGTGGCAAGAAGGTTTGCTGTGTCTGTCAGCGTAGTGTCCAGAGCATGGAGGCGCTACCAGGAGACAGGCCAGTACTTCAGGAGACATGGAGGAGGCCGTAGGAGGGCAACAACCCAGCAGCAGGACCGCTACCTCCACCTTTGTGCAAGGAGGAGCACTGCCAGAGCCCTGCAAAATGACCTCCAGCAGGCCACAAATGTGCATGTGTCTGCTCAGACTCCATGCGGGTGGTATGAGGGCCCAACGTCCACAGGTGGGGGTTGTGCTTACAGCCCAACACCGTGCAGGACGTGCAGGACGTTTGGCATTTGCCAGAGAAAACCAAGACTGGCAAATTCGCCACTGGCACCCTGTGCTCTTCGCAGATGAAAGCAGGTTCACACTGAGCACGTGACAGACGTGACAGAGTCTGGAGACGCAGTTCTGGAGAACGTTCTGCTGCCTGCAACAACTCCAGCATGACCGGTTTGGCGGTGGGTCAGTCATGGTGTGGGGTGGCATTTCTTTGGGGGGCCGCACAGCCCTCCATGTGCTCGCCAGAGGTAGCCTGACTGCCATTAGGTACCGAGATGAGATCCTCAGACCCCTCGTGAGACCATATGCTGGTGCGGTTGGCCCTGGGTTCCTCCTAATGCAAGACAATGCTAGACCTCATGTGGTTGGAGTGTGTCAGCAGTTCCTGCAAGAGGAAGGCATTGATGCTATGGACTGGCCTGCCCGTTCCCCAGACCTGAATCCAATTGAGCATATCTGGGACATCATGTCTCGCTCCATCCACCAACGCCACATTGCACCACAGACTGTCCAGGAGTTGGCGGATACTTTAGTCCAGGTCTTGGAGGAGATCCCTCAGGAGACCATCCACCACCTCATCAGGAGCATGCCCAGGCATTGTAGGGAGGTCATACAGGCATGTGGAGGCCACACACCCTACTGAGCCAAATTTTGACTTGTTTTAAGGACATTACATCAAAGTTGGATCAGCCTGTAGTGTGGTTTTCCACTTTAATTTGGAGTGTGACTCCAAATCCAGACCTCCATGGGTTGATAAATTTGATTTCCATTGATCATTTTTGTGTGATTTTGTTGTCAGCACATTCAACTATCTAAAGAAAAAAGTATTTATTAAGAATATTTCATTCATTCAGATCTAGGATGTGTTATTTTAGTGTTCCCTTTATTTTTTTGAGCAGTGTATAATATGTTTCTAAAAACTTCTACGTGAATGTTTTACCGTGATTACGGATAGTCCTGAATATATATCGTGAACAATGATGAGTGAGAAAGTTAGATGCACAAATTTCATAGCCCACAAAATCATCTGAAACACTACCAAAACAAACAGCAAATGCATCCAAGTGCGTCGAGGCACAAATGTGATGTGATCATTGCATGCTAGGAATATGGGACCAAATACTAAACGTTTGATTACTTCATTACACATACTGTATAAATGAATTTGTCTCAATACTTTTGGTCCCCTAAAATGGGGGGACTAGATACAAAAAGTGCTGTCATTTCTAAACGGTTCGCCCGTTTAGAATGAACATACCCTCAAATTAGAGCTGACAGTCTGCACTTTGACCTCAGCCTGTATCATTTCAAATCTAAAGTGCTGGAGTACAGAGCCAAAACAAAATATTTGTCACTGTCCCAATATTTTTGGAGCTCACTGTAGATTAAGCAACACTTGTTTCCCAACTACCACCTCACCTTTAGTAACGTTGCTGTAAGGGGAGCTGATGGCTTTGCCGTTGGAGTGGTTTCTGTAGAGACAGCTGTAACTGCCCTGGTGTGAAGCATCCATCTTAAACTTTGTTAAAGTAGCCCTGGGCTGTGAGGATCCAACGGTCACGGTCATGACGGAGTCTCCATTCAGATAGAAGATGAACTCCACAGCATTACAGAGGATACGGGGTGGAAGAGTGCAGGTGAGTTGGACCTCCTCTCCATGCAAGAAGGCAGAGTAGGACGGGTCTGTGGAGAGTGAAGGCTTCTGCAAGACAACACCTGTTGGTCAAAGAGATGTAGTTTAGTCAGGCAACAGTAACCACAACCTATCTGGTCTTCATACTATATAAGCCACATACTCTGTTCTAGGTTTCCCCCATCTGGTCATATAGCACCAAGTCAGGCCTGGGTTAAGTTTCTTTGTGCAACGGTCAATTCTCCACTAGGTGGCAGAGCAGGCTACAATACTGCAGTAATATGCTTTTTTTTAAATGTTCTCTATGACGAGACCTTTCTGCACAATTCAAACCATTCAAAGCAAATGTCTAGACAAGGCAAAGAGACTCCCTTACCTGAACAAATAACACCTGCGTCGTTACCATGATTACAGTTACGTGTTCCTCCTCCTGTGTGTGGGCACTGTGTGATGGAGCACTCCGTGCCAGAGCAGCCAACATCATCCTGCCAGATGGGCCCACTGCCCTGACCAAAGTAGGCCCTCTCTGGGGCACTATCAGCTCTTCCACAGCCAAGCTGTCTGCAAACCACATCAGCATCATTCAAGTCCCACACGTCGTCACACACGGTTCGCCAGTGACCAGTTTGATAGACCTCCACCCTCCCAGAGCAGAGGTCACTCCCATTGACCAGTCTGATATTAGGTTTAACTAGGCATGAAAGAACATTTGACAATTAAATGCATTTCAGTATCATTTTTATCAACTAAATCAATGCCAAGTTGACACAACTAAAATCAAGGTATTTCGACTTTTATCAACCACAATAGCAACAGAGGGACTTTCCTTACCTGAGCAGACAACTCTGGCATCTTGAGCCTGTAAACAGTCATGGTGTTTCAATCCTCCATGTGAGCATTCTGTGAGGAAGCTCTCAGTGCCTTTACACCCAACATCATCCAGCCAAGTAGGCCTGCCACCACTACCCTGACCTATGTGGGCACTACCTTGGGCACTCACAGCTCTCCCACAGCCCAGCTGGCCACACACCACATTGGCATCGTTTACGTCCCACTTCTGGCCACACACTCGTCCCCACTGGCCCTTGTAAAGAATCTCTACTGTCCCCGAGCAGCGACTAGTGCCATCGACCAGCCTGATCTCTTCACCAGCTCACAAAGAGAAAAAAGAGATTATCGGGAAAAATAATTAATAATGATTAACAATCAAATAAGCAATTTAACACCGTCAATATTGTCAAAGTTGTTCTATTAAAAGTTGTGTTGCTTAACCTTTTATGGACTTTAACAGCATTTAAACAGCATTTTAAAACCTTTTTGAGACTTGTGTTCACATGTAAATGAACACTTACCTGCCAATGAAGATAACACCATTCGATGAGCTGTTGGGGAGAAACGCAGTGAAATCTGTTATGAATGTTTTGTAATGTTTAAAAAAATGTAGAACTACCTTAATTCTGCTGGACACCCAGGAAGAGTATCCTTGGCAGCAGCTAATGGGGATCCATAATAAATATCAATAAATACAGACAACCAAAACATTAGAATTTAAACAAACATTTACTGAAGTTGCCATTTCTAAATGGATAACACCTTACTATAATGTCCAGTACAAAAAAATCATACATTTTTTAAATATACGTTTGCTGACCATTTAATAAATGTTATTGTTACATTTAGATATGTTAGTAAGCTATACGTAGATAGTTATTGACACATTTGTAAACAACTTTGAATGTAAACCCAGCAAGCAAACATAATTTGCATATGCTGTTGTGGTATTTAAACCCTTTGTAAAGCCGGATGGTTATGTCTATATTGAGCTCAAGGATTTCCTTTGTGAAACTGCCCTGTGAGAGATGTATGTGTCATGTACCGTAGTTAACTATTGTGGTTAACATTTGCCAGATTCTCACAGACCAGCTGCTTAGTATACAGATTAGGCTTCATTTAAAAAAATAAATAATAATTCTCACATTATAGCCCTCTTCTAAAATCAGATAATCCTGCTTTCTGCAAAAAGCTATGAATGACTCTCAACACTTTATTTTATGAAAAAGTTTCCCCACTTGATGTTGACTTACGTTATTTCCTGATATAAAATGGACTGGAAGAACACATAACTCTAGAGTCTAGAAAATGGCACCGGAGGAGATGGGCGCCGTTTTACGGTCTCCTAACCAATTGTGCTATTATGTGTTTTTATTCCGCGATATTTGTAAATTATTTTGTACATAATGTTTCTGCAATCTTACGGCAGAAAAGAGCTTCTAGATATCACGACAGTGATCACTCACCTCGGATTAGACAAAGATTTTTTCAACAACAACAACAGCAGCAGCAGCAAGCAGGACTCACACCCCACGGGGTAGACATCCCAATTATTCACAAAAGGAAGCGACGCAGAGGAAGAAGAGCCGGATGCCTCGTCCGGATCCGCAGAAGGCGAGTAGGAAAGCTGCCGTTACCGTCAATATTACTCGCCAACGTGCAATCATTGGACAATAAACTAGACGAGGTACGATCATGAATATAGCCTACCAACGGGACATCAAAAACTGTAATATCCTATGTTTCACGGAATCGTGGATGAATGACAACATGGATATTCAGCTAGCGGGATGCACGCTGCACCGGCAGGACAGAACAGCTCACTCCGGTAAGACCGGGGGGGGGGGGGGGGGTCTGTGCATATTTGTAAACAGCAGCTGGTGCACGAAATCTAAGGAAGAACACTTAAATCAGTTCTACCAATCTCTATCAACATGTTAAATGTGCAACCAGAGGGAAAAAAATTCTAGATCACCTGTACTCCACACACAGAGATGCGTACAGAGCTCTCCCTCGCCCTCCATTTGGTAAATCCGACCACAACTCTATCCTTCCGATTCCTGCTTACAAGCAAAAATTAAAGAATGGTCAGATGAAGCAAATGCTAAACTACCGGACTGTTTTGCTATCACAGACTGGAACATGTTCCGGGATTCTTCAAATGACATTGAGGAATACACCACATTAGTCACTGGCTGAGGGTAGGTAGCAACACATCTTTCACGCTGATTCTCAACACTGGAGCTCCCCAGGGGTGCGTGCTCAGTCCCCTCCTATACTCCCTGTTCACCCACGACTGCATGGCCAGGCACGACTTCAACACCATCATTAAGTTTGCTGATGACACAACAATGGTAGGCCTGATCACCGACAACGACGAGACAGCCTATAGGGAGGAGGTCAGAGACCTGGCTGTGTGGTGCCAGAATAACAACCTATCCCTCAACGTAACCAAGACTAAGGAGATGATTGTGGACTACAGGAAAAGGAGCACCGAGCACGTCCCCATTCTCATCGACAGGGCTGTAGTGGAGCAGGTTGAGAGCTTTAAATTCCTAGGTGTCCACATCAACAACAAACTAGAATGGTCCAAACACACCAAGACAGTCGTGAAGAGGGCACGACAAAGCCTATTCCCCCTCATGAAACAAAACATATTTGGCATGGGTCCTGAGATCCTCAAAAAGGTTCTACAGCTGCAACATCGAGAGCATTCTGACCGGTTGCATCACTGCCTGGTACGGCAATTGCTCAGCCTCCGACCCCAAGGCACTTCAGAGGGGAGTGCGTACGGCCCAGTAGACCACTGGGGCAAAGCTGCCTGCCATCCAGGACCTCTACACCAGGCAATGACAGAGGAAGGCCCTGAAAATTGTCAAAGACCCCAACCACCCCAGTCATAGACTGTTCTCTCTACTACCGCATGGTAAACGGTACCGGAGTGCCAAGTCTAGGACAAAAAGGCTTCTCAACAGTTTTTACCCCCAAGCCATAAGACTCCTGAACAGGTAACCAAATGGTTACCCGGAATATTTGCATTGTGTGCCCCCCCAACCCCTCTTTTACGCTGCTGCTACTCTCTGTTCATCTTATTTGCATAGTCACTTTAACTATACATTCATGTACATACTACCTCGATTGGCCCGACCAACCAGTGCTCCCGCACATTGGTTAACCACAATCTGCATTGTGTCCCACCACCCGCCAACCCCTCTTTTTACGCTACTGCTATTCTCTGTTCATCAAATATCCATAGTCACTTTAACCATACCCACATGCACATACTACCTCAATAAGCCTGACTAACCGGTGTCTGCATGTAGCCTCGCTACTTTTATTTTCAAATGTCTTTTTACTGTTGTTTTATTTCTTTACTTACCTACACACACACTTTTTTCCCCCCTCAGCACTATTGGTTAGAGCCTGTAAGTAAGCATTTCACTGTTGTATTCGGCGCACGTGACAAATAAACTTTGATTTGATTTGATGTTAACAGTGTAGGGAGATCTGTGTGACAGCCAGAGAGAAAGTTCATCGGCCTCACGCCAGTTGTTCTGGAGATAAAACAAAAAATTGTGGCTTCTAGTAGCTAACTACACTGTTAGCTACATGTCAAAAGAGTAAATAACTACTGAAAATAAGATTTGAATTCAGATAAACTACCATGCAAAGTGTAGTTAATATAACTGCACTGTCCAATTTAAAATAGCTATTACAGGGAAACAATACCATTGTCTGAGGAGAGTGCACAGTTACGAACTTGTAAATGTATTAATAAAGCAATTAGGCACATTTTGGCAGACTTGATACAACATTTGGTGTACTAGTAGCGAAGACATCAAAACTATGAAATAACACATATAGAATCATGTAGTAATCAAAAAGCGTTAGAAAAATCAAAATAGATTTTATATTTGAGATTCTTCAAACTAGCCACCCTTTGTCTTGATGACAGCTTTGCACATGCTTGGCATTCTCTCAACCAATGTCATGAGGCAATGCATTTCAATTAACAGGCATGCCTTGTTAAAATTTAATTTGTGGATCAAATAAAATAAATCTTTCCTTCTTAAATGCGTTTGAGCCAATCAGTTGTGTCGTGACAAGGTCGGGGTGATACAGAAGATAGCCCTATTTGGTAAAATACCAAGTCGATATTATGTCAAGAACAGCTCAAATAAGCAAAGAGAAATGATAGTCCATCATTACTTTAAGACATGAATGTCAGTCAACGCAGAAAATTTCAAGAACTTTCTCAAGTGCAGTCGCAAAAATCATCAAGCACTATGATGACACTGGCTCTCATGAGGACCGCCACAGGAAAGGATTCCCCAGAGTTACCTCTGCTGCAGAGGATAAGTTCATTAGAGTTACCAACCTCAGAAATTGCAGCCCAAATAGATGCTTCAGAGTTCAAGTAACAGACACATCTCAACATCAACTGTTCAGAGACCGCGTGAATCAGGCCTTCATGGTCAAATTGCTGCAAAGGAACCACGACTAAACCACTACACACACACAGTGTGTGTATATTGCATGTGTACAAACACCTGCAACGCCATCAGCCTCGGGTAAACCGGCATTAGCTGTAAAAACACTGTCCCTCAGTTTCATTCAAACTTACTTTTCATTTTGTTTTATTTTTACTTCAAATTATTATTTATTTATTTTTTTAAATTTTTGACCGTCATTCTATCCCTGGCCCAGCAACTTCACTCCCACTTGTCTCCAATTCCACATCCCAAACCTCAGCTTCCCTCAGCCCAACACACCTATCTCTTCTGGCCACCCTCTTCGGATGTCTATGCACCATATACAGTGCCTTGCGAAAGTATTCGGCCCCCTTGAACTTTGCGACCTTTTGCCACATTTCAGGCTTCAAACATAAAGATATAAAACTGTATTTTTTGTGAAGAATCAACAACAAGTGGGACACAATCATGAGGTGGAACGACATTTATTGGATATTTCAAACTTTTTTAACAAATCAAAAACTGAAAAATTGGGCGTGCAAAATTATTCAGCCCCTTTACTTTCAGTGCAGCAAACTCTCTCCAGAAGTTCAGTGAGGATCTCTGAATGATCCAATGTTGACCTAAATGACTAATGATGATAAATACAATCCACCTGTGTGTAATCAAGTCTCCGCATAAATGCACCTGCACTGTGATAGTCTCAGAGGTCCGTCAAAAGCGCAGAGAGCATCATGAAGAACAAGGAACACACCAGGCAGGTCTGAGATACTGTTGTGAAGAAGTTTAAAGCCAGATTTGGATACAAAAAGATTTCCCAAGCTTTAAACATCCCAAGGAGCACTGTGCAAGCGATAATATTGAAATGGAAGGAGTATCAGACCACTGCAAATCTACCAAGACCTGGCCGTCCCTCTAAACTTTCAGCTCATACAAGGAGAAGACAGCCAAGAGATGCAGCCAAGAGGCCAAAGATCACTCTGGATGAACTGCAGAGATCTACAGCTGAGGTGGGAGACTCTGTCCATAGGGCAACAATCAGTTGTATATTGCACAAATCTGGCCTTTATGGAAGAGTGGCAAGAAGAAAGCCATTTCTTAAAGATATCCATAAAAAGTGTCGTTTAAAGTTTGCCACAAGCCACCTGGGAGACACACCAAACATGTGGAAAAAGGTGCTCTGGTCAGATGAAACCAAAATTGAACTTTTTGGCAACAATGCAAAACGTTATGTTTGGCGTAAAAGCAACACAGCTCATCACCTTGAACACACCATCCCCACTGTCAAACATGGTGGTGGCAGCATCATGGTTTGGGCCTGCTTTTCTTCAGCAGGGACAGGAAGATGGATGGAGCCAAATACAGGACCATTCTGGAAGAAAACCTGATGGAGTCTGCAAAAGACCTGAGACTGGGACGGAGATTTGTCTTCCAACAAGACAATGATCCAAAACATAAAGCAAAATCTACAATGGAATGGTTCAAAAATAAACATATCCAGGTGTTAGAATGGCCAAGTCAAAGTCCAGACCTGAATCCAATCGAGAATCTGTGGAAAGAACTGAAAACTGCTGTTCACAAATGCTCTCCATCCAACCTCACTGAGCTCGAGCTGTTTTGCAAGGAGGAATGGGAAAAAATGTCAGTCTCTCGATGTGCAAAACTGATAGAGACATACCCCAAGCGACTTACAGCTGTAATCGCAGCAAAAGGTGGCGCTACAAAGTATTAACTTAAGGGGGCCGAATAATTTTGCACGCCCAATTTTTCAGTTTTTGATTTGTTAAAAAAGTTTGAAATATCCAATAAATGTCGTTCCACTTCATGATTGTGTCCCACTTGTTGTTGATTCTTCACAAAAAAATACAGTTTTATATCTTTATGTTTGAAGCCTGAAATGTGGCAAAAGGTCGCAAAGTTCAAGGGGGCCGAATACTTTCGCAAGGCACTGTATCTTTCAACTATGCTGTGATGTTTTACATACAATTTCAATCTATCTAATCAAATGGAACTCACAGATTGCGAGTTGAAGATAAATCCTTTTACAAAGAGTATTAGTAATTGACCCTTCCGGTGTATCCAGAGCTCCCAACAGTACTATTTCTAGGCTCAATTTTAGATCAATGTTCTGCAATGGATCTATGTCCAGCTACTGTGAAAAATGTGGATGTGCGTAAAACCCTCCATAGTCTGCGTTGTTTTCATTTTATATGCCCATGGGGAGAAATGATGGTGCCTGTAAGTAAGTGTGACAAAGCCTATTTTTAAAACAAGTTGTTTTGGTTTTGATTATAATTTATTTCTCTTTTTAGGACTTATGAATAATTACTTTCATAATGCTTATCGACAATGTTTGGCGTGTCCATGCTCAGCCATAATGTAATGTGCACTAGGCCCTAGCCCCTATATCAGTGTGAATGGTATTGAAGCCATGCAAGTACTTAGAACAATGTGGACTGCAAATGGGCTCAAGTTAGCAAAGATAGGTCTACATTTTGTTACTTCGTTTCTGTAAGCCATTTAACAAACTATAACGGACTAACGTTGGAATTGGAATTCACAAAATACTGTAAATGCACAACTTGAAGCAACCACACATTTCGGCATGGAGCACATTCTGATTGTCCGGTGAGGGGCCAAGCCTCGGCACAGCCACAACTTGTTCATTTATCAGAATCCAGCCCTTTCGTCGCGGTGCCAGGAAACGCACAACAATTGTGATAATGAAAGTGACACAAATATGTGACACAGCCCTGAACCCATAGCGATACCGCCTGCGATTAAAGATACCCTTGCGTTAGGTTTGTTGAAATAGAGCCCTACAGTGCTCTTGACTTTTTCCACATTTTGTTTGATTACAGCCTAAAACGGATTAAATCATTTTTTCCCCCTCATCAATCTATACACAATACCCCATAAATACAAAGCAAAAACAGGTTTTTAGAAATGTTTGCAAATTGGTTGGGGAGTGTTGCTGCACAGCTATTTTCAGATCTTTCCAGAGATGATCGATTGGGTTCAAGTCCAGGCTCTGGCTGGACCACTGAAGGAAATTCAGAGACTTGCCCTGAAGCCACTCCTGCGTTGTCTTGGCTGTGTGTTTAGGGTCATTGTCCGGTTTGAAGGTGAGCCTTCACCCCCCAGTCTGAGGTCCTGAGCGCTCTGGAGCAGGTTTTCATCAAGGAACTCTCTGTACTTTGCTCAGTTCATCTTTTCCTCAATCCTGACGAGTCTCCCTGTCACTGCCTCTGAAAAACATCCCCACAGCATGATGCTACCACCACCATGCTTAACCGTAGGGATGGTGCCAGGTTTCCTTCAGACATGACAATTGGAATTCAGGCCAAAGAGTTAAATCTTAATTTCATCAGACCAGAGAATCTTGTTTCTCATGGTCTGGGAGTCCTTTAGATCCCTTTTGGCAAACTCCACGTGGGCTTTCATGTGCCTTTTACTGAGGAGTAGTTTCCATCTGGCCACTTTACCATAAAGGCCTGATTGGTGGAGTGCTGCAGAGATGGTTGTCCTTCTGGAAAGTTCTCCCATCTCCACAGAGGAACTCTGGAGTTCTGTCAGAGTGACCATCGGGTTCTTGGTCACCTCCTTGACCAAGGCCCTTCTCCACCGATTGCTCATTTTGGCTAGATGGCCAGCTCTAGGAAAAGTCTTGGTGGTTCCAAACTTCTTCCATTTAAGAATGATGGAGGCCACTGTGTTCTTGTGGACTTTCAATGCTACAAAAATATTTTACTTTCCCAGATCTGTGCCTCGACACAATCATGTCTAGGCTTTATTTTTGCTCTGACATGCACTGTTAACTGTGGGACTTTATATAGACAGGTGTGTGCCTTTCCAAATCATGTCCAATCAAATGAATTTACCACAGGTGGACTCCAATCAAGTTGTAGAAATGGAAACAGGATGCACCTGAGCTCAATTTTAAGTCTCATAGCAAAGGGTCTGAATGCTTATGTAAATAAGGTATCTTTTTATTTTTAATACATTTGCACGGTATTGGGTGCAGATTGATGAGGATAAAAAAAAACTATTTTAGAATAACACTAACATAACAAAATGTGGAAAAGGGGTATGAATACTTTAGGACTGCTCTGTAAGTGCACTAACTGGGAAATGTATAAATATTGAATTCTAATTCAACTCCAATTCAAAACAGACCAAACAGTTCAATTCCAAAACTTGAAGATCGTTGAAATTTTGAATTCAATTAAACTTAAATACTCCACTTTATGAGTGAATTCCATCATTTAAATTGACTCTGACTGTTACGGTTTTCTTGTGTCGAAGGAGAGGCGGACCAAAACGCAGCGTGGTTATTATTCATGGTTCTTTAAAACTTCTTGCGACTCCAAACCCGTATCCGGGAGCGTAATCATAGCCTCAAGCTCATTACCATAACGCAACGTTTCCTATTCATGAAAATCGCAATTGAAATGAAATAAATATATTGAAACACAAGCTTAGACTTTTGTTAACAACACAGACATCTCAGATTTTCAAAATATGCTTTTCAACCAGCTACACAAGCATTTGTGTAAGAGTATTGATAGCCTAGCATAGCATTAAGCCTAGCATTCAGCAGGCAACATTTTCACAAAAACAAGAAAAGCATTCAAATAAAATCATTTACCGGATGTTTTCAATGACGAGACTCTCAGTTAGATAGCAAATGTTCATTTTTTCCAAAAAGATTATTTGTGTAAGAAAAATAGCTCCGTTTTGTTCATCACGTTTGGCTAAGAAAAAGACCGGAAAATGCAGTCACTTACAACGCCAAACTTTTTCCAAATTAGCTCCATAATATCGACAGAAACATGGCAAATGTTGTTTAGAATCAATCCTCAAGGTGTTTTTCACAATTCTATTTGATGAAAAATCATTCGTTGCATTCGGTTTCTCATCTGAGTCAAACGGAAAAATACTGCAGCTGGAGATTACGCAATAATTGCGACAGAGGACACCAAGCAACCACCTGGTAGAAGTAGTCTCTTATGGTCAATCTTCCAATGATATGCCTACAAATACGTCACAATGCTGGAGACACCTTGGGGAAAACGTGGAAAATGTAAGCTGACTCCTAGCTTCTCCACAGCCATATAAGGAGTCATTGCCATGAGGCGGTTTCAAAAAATGCGACACTTCCTGATTGAAATTTCATCTTGGTTTCGCCTGTAGCATCAGTTCTGTGGCACTCACAGACAATATCTTTGCAGTTTTGGAAACGTTAGAGTGTTTTCTATCCAAAGCTGTCACTTATATGCATAGTCGAGCATCTTGTCGTCACAAAATATCGCACTTAAAACGGGAAAGTTTTTTATCCAAAAATCAAATACCGCCCCTAGAGTTCCAAGAGGTTTAAATAAAGAAACTATACATGAATAGACTAACAAAACCAAGAAACGTGAAAAACCAAAAACAGCCCCAAACACAGACAGGAACAATCACCCACAAACCCCAACACCAAACAGGCTACCTAAATATGGTTCCCAATCAGAGAATGACTAACACCTGCCTCTGATTGAGAACCATATCAGGCCAAACACAGAAACAGACAAACTAGACACACAACATAGAATGCCCACTCAGATCACACCCTGACCAAGAAAAACATAGAAACATACAAAGCAAACTATGATCAGGGTGTGACAGTACCCCCCCCCCCCCCCCCCCCCCCCCAAGGTGCGGACTCCGGCCGCAAAACCTGAAACTATTGGGGAGGGTCTGGGTGGGCATCTGTCCGCGGTGGCGGCTTTGGTGCTGGACGTGGCCCCCACTTCACCATAGTCTTAATCCGCCCCATTGTCCGCTTCCGTGGCCTCCTACCCACGGCAACCCCTCTAAATGAACTCACTGGACAGAGGGGCAGCTCGGGACAGAGGGGCAGCTTGGGACAGAGGGGCGGAAGCTCTGGTGCCTCTGGGCTGAGGGGCTCTGGCGCCTCAGACTTCGGCAGCGCCGGACAGGCGTGAGACTCCGGCAGCGCCGGACAGGCGGGAGACTCCGGCAGCGCTGGAGAGGCGGAAGGCTCTGGCAGCACTGGACAGGCGGGAGCAGCTGTAGGGATGAAACGGAGAGACAGCCTGGTGCGGGGGGCTGCCACCGGAGGGCTGGTGCGTGGAGGTGGTACCGGATAGACCGGACCGTGCAGGCGCACTGGAGCTCTTGAGCACCGAGCCTGCCCAACCTTACCTGGTTGAATGCTCCCGGTCGCCCTGCAAGTGCGGCGAGGTGGAATAGCACGCACTGGGCTATGCAGGCGAACCGGGGACACCATGCGCAAGGCTGGTGCCATGTAAGCCGGCCCAAGGAGACGCACTGGAGACCAGATGCGTTGAGCCGGCTTCATGGCACTTGGCTCGATGCTCACTCTAGCCCGGCCGATATGCGGAGCTGGTATGTACCGCACCGGGCTAAGCACCCGCACTGGGGACACCGTGCGCTTCACAGCATAACACGGTGCCTGCCCGGTCTCTCTAGCCCCCCGGTAAGCACAGGAAGTTGGCGCAGGTCTCCTACCTGACTTCGCCACACTTTCTGTGTGTCGCCCCCCAATACATTTTTGGGGCTGACTCTCGGGCTTCCATCCACGCCGCCGTGCTGCCTCCTCATACCAGCGCCTCTCCGCCTTCGCCGCCTCCAGCTCTTCTTTGGGGCGGCGATATTCTCCAGGCTGTGCCCAGGGTCCTTTTCCATCTAACTCATCCTCCCATGTCCAGTACTCCTCGCACTGCTCCTGCTGCCGCTGCCTGTCACCACGCCGCTTGGTCCTGTTGTGGTGGGTGATTCTGTTACGGTTTTCTTGTGTCGAAGGAGAGGCGGACCAAAACGCAGCGTGGTTATTGTGATACATCTTTAATGAAGATGATAAATGAACAATATACAAAACAAGAAATGCCCTATCTGGTGCAAACACAGAGACAGGATCAATCACCCACAAACCCAACACCAAACAGGCTACCTAAATATGGTTCCCAATCAGAGACAATGACTAACACCTGTCTCTGATTGAGAACCATATCAGGCCAAACACAGAAACAGACAAACTAGACACACAACATAGACTGCCCACTCAGAACACACCCTGACAAAACAAAACATAGAAACATACAAAGCAAACTATGGTCAGGGTGTGACACCGACCCTGGTTTAAACCCTCCAAACTCATGTATGTTATATAAATATGCCCGTTTAACTATCTGGTTTGCTGTTCCAAATAAAAGGACATTTTTTCTTGCGGGTCTTGAAAGAGGATTCTATACCTGAATAAATATGTAAACTGCGACATCGCTAGAGGATGAATCATTGTAATTTTCACATAGATGGACCGGTGTTATCCTCTCCACGGTTTTAAGATCCTATTTTGCTAAACTTTTCTGGGATATGTACACAAAGCACATCAACTTTTAACTTTGACGTCGCAGTTGTGTGAGACTAGAACGCAGACATGAGAACTGGAAACAAGTCCTTTGTTATAGGTCAGTTTGAATTTGCCACTGTCTACCAAGTCGCTCGCAAGCAATATTCATGGAGATCCAAATTAGCCTGTTAAAATTGCATTGCAGATATTAATATATTCAATGTATAAATAGCCTATTGAAACAAGGCTAGACAGAGACAATAACATACATATTTGTATAAAGCAGAATGCACAGAGACAACGGATACCCAGCTATAGCTGTGATGATCTATTGGTGTTGATGTAAGGCACTTGAAATACCTTCCTTTATGAAAACTGTGTTACTGTAATACTCACCTAATGCCATAAAGAGTAGAGTTGTCACCATCTTTATCCTTGTAATGTCCTCCAATGTCAGCTAGGATTCTCACCAACACTATTGCAATATTTACCCCCAGATTTAACTGCTTTTAAGTTACAATATGATGGATGAGCAAAACAAAATTCTGATGAACCAAAATTGAGAGTTAAATTAATAATAATAATAATAATAATAATTAATAATAACTCCACGTAGAAAAGGTCAATCAATGTGTGATCTTCTCTAGACACTTTCTGGTATCAGCATTTCATTGACAGAGAAGAGAAGTAAACTGTCACAAAACAGGAAATCCCACCCAACTGAGCAAAAATGTGGTTGGTCTCTGGTCAAGTCACTAATTCCACTGAACTGCGCCCACACACAACACTGAGCTCAACATCACAAACCCCACTTGCTTCATTTTTTAAACCAAGAACATGAGACACATAAAACACGACAATTGAGCTATACATACACATATTTATGGGGTACCAGTCAAAAGTTTGGACACACCAACTCATTTCAGGGTTTTTCTTTATTTCTACTATTTTCTACATTGTAGAATAATAGTGAAGACATCAAAACTATGGACTACACATATGGAATCATGTAGTAACCAAAAAAGTGGTAAAGAAATCAAAACATACTTCAGATTCTTCAAAGTAGCCATCCTTTGCCTTGATTACAGCTTTGCACTCTTTATATTCTCTCAACCAGTTTCACCTGGAATGCTTTTCCAACAGTCTTGAAGGGTTTCCTACATATGCTGAGCACTTGGCTGCTTTTCCTTCTCTCTGCGGTCCACCTCATCCCAAACCATATCAATTGGGCTCAGGTCAGGTAATTGTGGAGGCTAGGTCATCTGATGCAGCACTCCATTACTCTCCATCTTGGTCAAATAGCCCTTACACAGCTTGAAGGTGTGTTGGGTCATTGTCCTGTTAAAAAACAAATGATAGACCCACTAAGCGCAAACCATATAGGATGGCGTATCACTGCAGAAGGCTGTGGTAGCCATGCTAGTTGTGTGCCTTGAATTAAAAATAAATCAGTCAGTGTCACCGGCAAAGCACACCCACACACCTCCTCCATGGTAGGAACCACACATGCAGAGATCATTCGTTTGTCTGCTCTGCGTCTCACAAAGACACGGCAGTTGGAACCAAAAATCTCAAATTTGGACTCAGACCAAAGGACAGATTTCCACCGGTCTAATGTCCATTGCTCATGTGTCTTGGCCCAAGCAAGTCTCTTCATCTTATTGGTGTCCTTTAGTTGTGTTTTTGTTTTGCAACAATTCAACCATGAATGCCTGATTCACGGAGTCTCCTCTGAACAGTTGATGTTGAGATGTGTCTGTTACTTGAACTCCGTGAAGCATTTATTTAGGCTGCAATTTCTGAGGCTGGTAACTCTAATGAACTTATCCTCTGCAGCAGAGGTAGCTCTTGGTCTTCCATTCCTGTGGCGGTCCTCATGAGAGACAGTTTCATCATAGCGCTTCATGGTTTTTGCTACTGCACTTGAAGAAACTTCAAAGTTCTTGACATTTTCCAGATTGACTGACATTCATGTCTTGAAGTAATGATGGACTATTATTTCTCTTTGCTTATATATCAAAGAGACTTGGTCTTTTACCAAACAGGGCCCTCTTCTGTAT
This sequence comes from Oncorhynchus clarkii lewisi, assembly GCF_045791955.1. Taxonomy (NCBI): domain Eukaryota; kingdom Metazoa; phylum Chordata; class Actinopteri; order Salmoniformes; family Salmonidae; genus Oncorhynchus; species Oncorhynchus clarkii. The sequence goes on along the minus strand of NC_092159.1, from coordinate 35,283,315 downwards.
ACCTTGTCACAACATAACTGATAGTCTCAAACACATTAAGGAAAGAAATTCCACAAATGAACTTTTAACAAGGCACACCTGTTAATTGACAAGCATCCCAGGTGACTACCTCATGAAGCTGGTTGAGAGGATGCCAAGAGTGTGCAAAGCTGTCATCAAGGCGATGGGTGGCTACTTTGAAGAATCTCAAATATAAAGTATAGAGCCTTCTCTGGTCTCTACTCCTCCCATTACGGGGTCTGAGACGCCGAAGCTTACCACCATTAGCTCTGACAAATTGAAAACTCTAGTCATTGGCGACTCCATTACCCGCAGTATTAGACTTAAAACGAATCATCCAGCGATCATACACTGTTTACCAGGGGGCAGGGCTACCGACGTTAAGGCTAATCTGAAGATGGTGCTGGCTAAAGCTAAAACTGGCGAGTGTAGAGAGTATAGAGATATTGTTATCCACGTCGGCACCAACGATGTTAGGATGAAACAGTCAGAGATCACCAAGCGCAACATAGCTTCAGCGTGTAAATCGGCTAGAAAGATGTGTCGGCATCGAGTAATTGTCTCTGACCCCCCCCCCCCCCCCCCCCCCCCCCCCCAGTTAGGGGGAGTGATGAGCTCTACAGCAGAGTCTCACAATTCAATCGCTGGTTTGAAAACTGTTTTCTGCCCCTCCCAAAAGATAGAATTTGTAGATAATTGGCCCTCTTTCTGGGACTCACCCACAAACAGGACCAAGCCTGACCTGCTGAGGAGTGACGGACTCCATCCTAGCTGGAGGGGTGCTCTCATCTTATCTACCAACATAGACAGGGCTCTAACTCCTCTAGCTCCACAATGAAATAGGGTGCAGGCCAGGCAGGCTGTTAGCCAGCCTGCCAGCATAGTGGAGTCTGCCACTAGCACAGTCAGTGTAGTCAGCTCAGCTATCCCCATTGAGACCGTGTCTGTGCCTCGACCTAGGTTGGGCAAAACTAAACATGGCGGTGTTCGCCTTAGCAATCTCAATAGGATAAAGACCTCCTCCATTCCTGTCATTATTGAAAGAGATCATGATACCTCACATCTCAAAATAGGGCTACTTAATGTTAGATCCCTTACTTCAAAGGCAATTATAGTCAATTAACTAATCACTGATCATAATCTTGATGTGATTGGCCTGACTTGAACATGGCTTAAGCCTGATGAATTTACTGAGTTAAATGAGGCCTCACCTCCTGGCTACACTAGTGACCATATCCCCCGTGCATCCCGCAAAGGCGGAGGTGTTGCTAACATTTACGATAGCAAATTTCAATTTATAAAAACGACGTTTTCGTCTTTTGAGCTTCTAGTCATGAAATCTATGCAGCCTACTCAATCACTTTTTATAGCTACTGTTTACAGGCCTCCTGGGCAATATACAGCGTTCCTCATTGAGTTCCCTGAATTCCTATCGGACTTTGTAGTCATAGCAGATAATATTCTAATCTTTGGTGACTTTAATATTCACATGGAAAAGTCCACAGACTCAATTCCAAAAGGCTTTCGGAGCCATCATCGACTCAGTGGGTTTTGTCCAACATGTCTCTGGACCTGTCACAATCATACTCTGGACCTAGTTTTGTTCCATGGAATAAATGTTGTGGATCTTAATGTTTTTCCTCATAATCCTGGACCACCATTTTATTACGTTTGCAATTGCAACAAATAATCTGCTCAGACCCCAACCAAGAAACATCAAAAGTCGTGCTATAAATTCACAGACAACACAAAGATTCCTTGATGTCCTTCCAGACTCCCTCTGTCTACCCAAGGACACCAGAGGACAAAAGTCAGTTAACCACCTAACTGGGGAACTCAATTTAACCTTGTGCAATACCCTAGGTGCAGTTGCACCCCTAAAAACTAAAAACATTTCTCATAAGAAACTAGCTCCCTGGTATACAGAAAATACCCGAGCTCTGAAGCAAGCTTCCAGAAAATTGGAACGGAAATGGCGCCACACCAAACTGGAAGTCTTCCGACTAGCTTGGAAAGACAGTACTGTGCAGTATCGAAGATCATCCTATTTTTCCAACTTAATTGATGAAAATAAGAACAATCCAAAATTCCTTTTTGATACTGTCGCAAAGCTTACTAAAAAGCAGCATTCCCCAAGAGAGGATGGCTTTCACTTCAGCAGTAATAAATTCATGAACTTCTTTGAGGAAAATATCATGATTATTAGAAAGCAAATTACGGACTCCTCTTTAAATCTGCGTATTCCTTCAAAACTCAGTTGTCCTGAGTCTGCACAACTCTGCCAGGACCTAGGATCAAGAGAGACACTCAAGTGTTTTAGTACTATATCTCTTGACACAATGATGAAAATAATCATGGCCTCTAAACCTTCAAGCTGTATACTGGATCCTATTCCAACTAAACTACTGAAAGAGCATGTGTTTCAGACATAAGGAAGTGGATGGCTGCAAACTTTCTACTCTTAAACTCGGACAAAACAGAGATGCTAGTTCTAGGTCCCAAGAAACAAAGATATCTTCTGTTGAATCTGAAAATTAATCTTAATGGTTGTACAGTCGTCTCAAATAAAACTGTGAAGGACCTCGGCGTTACTCTGGACCCTGATCTCTCTATTGAAGAACATATCAAGACTGTTGCAAGGACAGCTTTTTGCCATCTACGTAACATTGCAAAAATCAGAAACTTTCTGTCCAAAAATGATGCAGAAAAATTCATCCATGCTTTTGTCACTTCTAGGTTAGACTACTGCAATGCTCTACTTTCCGGCTACCCCGGATAAAGCACTAAATAAACTTCAGGTAGTGCTAAATACGGCTGCTAGAATCCTGACTAGAACCAAAAAATGTGATCATATTACTCCAGTGCTAGCCTCCCTACACTGGCATCCTGTCAAGGCAAGGGCTGATTTCAAGGTTTTACTGCTAACCTACAAAGCATTACATGGGCTTGCTCCTACCTATCTCTCTGATTTGGTCCTGCCGTACATACCTACACGTACGCTACGGTCACAAGACGCAGGCCTCCTAATTGTCCCTAGAATTTCTAAGCAAACAGCTGGAGACAGGGCTTTCTCCTATAGAGCTCCATTTTTATGGAATGGTCTGCCTACCCATGTGAGAGACTCAAACTCGGTCTCAACCTTTAAGTCTTTACTGAAGACTCATCTCTTCAGTGGGTCATATGATTGAGTGTAGTCTGGCCCAGGAGTGTGAAGGTGAACGGAAAGGCTCTGGAGCAACGAACCGCCCTTGCTGTCTCTGCCTGGCCGGTTCCCCTCTTTCCACTGGGATTCTCTGCCTCTAACCCTATTACAGTGGCTGAGTCACTGGCTTACTGGGGCTCTTTCATACCGTCCCTTGGAAGGGTGCGTCACTTGAGTAGGTTGAGTCACTGATGTGATCTTCCTGTCTGGGTTTGCCCCCCCCCTTTGGTTGTGCCGTGGCGGAGATCTTTGTGGGCTATACTCGGCCTTGTCTCAGGATGGTAAGTTGGTGGTTGAAGATATCCCTCTAGTGGTGTGGGGGCTGTGCTTTGGCAAAGTGGGTGGGGTTATATCCTTCCTGTTTGGCCCTGTCCGGGGGTGTCATCGGCTGGGGCCACAGTGTCTCCTGACCCCTCCTGTCTCAGCCTCCAGTATTTATGCTGCAGTAGTTTATGTGTCGGGGGGCTAGGGTCAGTTTGTTATATCTGGAGTACTTCTCCTGTCCTATCCGGTGTCCTGTGTGAATTTAAGTATGATCTCTCTAATTCTCTCTTTCTTTCTTTCTCTCTCTCGGAGGACCTGAGCCCTAGGACCATGCCTCAGGACTACCTGACATGTGGACTCCTTGCTGTCCCCAGTCCACCTGGCCGTGCTGCTGCTCCAGTTTCAACTGTTCTGCCTGTGATTATTATTATTTGACCATGCTGGTCATTTATAAACATTTTAACATATCCACCCGGCACAGCCAAAGAGGACTGGCCACCCCACATAGCCTGGTTCCTCTCTAGGTTTCTTCCTAGGTTTTGACCTTTCTAGGGAGTTTTTCCTAGCCACCGTGCTTCTACACCTGCATTGCTTGCTGTTTGGGGTTTTAGGCTGGGTTTCTGTACAGCACTTTGAGATATCAGCTGATGTACGAAGGGCTATATAAATACATTTGATTTGGTAACACTTTTTTGGTTACTACATGATTCCATATGTGTTATTTCATAGTTTTGATGTCTTCACTATTATTCTAAAATGTAGAAAATGGTAAAAATATAGAAAACCCCTGAAATGAGTAGGTGTGTCCAAACTTCGGACTGGTACTGTATATACACTGCTCAAAAAAATAAAGGGAACACTTAAACAACACAATGTAACTCCAAGTCAATCACACTTCTGTAAAATCAAACTGTCCACTTAGGAAGCAACACTGATTGACAATACATTTCACATGCTGTTGTGCAAATGGAATAGACAACAGGTGGAAAGTATAGGCAATTAGCAAGACACCACCAATAAAGGAGTGGTGAACACAGACCACTTCTCATTTCCTATGCTTCCTGGCTAATGTTTTGGTCACTTTTGAATGCTGGCGGTGCTTTCACTCTAGTGGTAGCATGAGACGGAGTCTACAACCCACACAAGTGTCTCACGTAGTGCAGCTCATCCAGGATGGCACATCAATGCGAGCTGTGGCAAGAAGGTTTGCTGTGTCTGTCGGCGTAGTGTCCAGAGCATGGAGGCGCTACCAGGAGACAGGCCAGTACATCAGGAGACATGGAGGAGGCCGTAGGAGGGCAACAACCCAGCAGCAGGACCGCTATCTCCGCCTTTGTGCAAGGACGAGCAGGAGGAGCATTGTCAGAGCCCTGCAAAATGACCTCCAGCAGGCCACAAATGTGCATGTATCAGAAACAGACTCCATGAGGGTGGTATGATGGCCCGACATCCACAGGTGGGGGTTGTGCTTTACAGCCCAACACCGTGCAGGACGTTTGGCATTAGCCAGAGAACACCAAGATTGGCAAATTCGCCACTGGCGCCCTGTGCTCTTCACAGATGAAAGCAGGTTCACACGGAGCACGTGACAGAGTCTGGAGACGCCGTGGAGAACGTTCTGCTGCCTGCAACATCCTCCAGCATGACCGGTTTGGCGGTGGGTCAGTCATGGTGTGGGGTGGCATTTCTTTGGGGGGCTGCACAGCCCTCCATGTGCTCGCCAGAGGTAGCCTGACTGCCATTAGGTACCGAGATGAGATCCTCAGACCCCTTGTGAGACCATATGCTGGTGCGGTTGGCCCTGGGTTCCTCCTAATGCAAGACAATGCTAGACCTCATGTGGCTGGAGTGTGTCAGCAGTTCCTGCAAGAGGAAGGCATTGATGTTATGGACTGGCCCGCCCGTTCCCCAGACCTGAATCCAATTGAGCACATCTGGGACATCATGTCTCGCTCCATCCACCAACAGACTGTCCAGGAGTTGGCGGATGCTTTAGTCCAGGTCTGGGAGGAGATCCCTCAGGAGACCATCCGCCACCTCATCAGGAGCATGCCCAGGCGTTGTAGGGAGGTCATACAGGCACGTGGAGGCCACACACACTACTGAGCCTCATTTTGACTTGTTTTAAGGACATTACATCAAAGTTGGATCAGCCTGTAGTGTGGTTATCCACTTTAATTTTGAGTGTGACTCCAGACCTCCATGGGTTGATACATTTGATTTCCATTGATAAGTTTGGTGGGATTTTGTTGTCAGCACATTCAACTATGTAAAGAAAAAAGTATTTAATAAGAATATTTCATTCATTCAGATCTAGGATATGTTATTTTAGTGTTCCCTTTATTTTTTTTGAGCAGTGTATATACGCATAGATACACACTGAGTGTACAAAACGTAAAAAACACCTTCCTAATATTGAGTTGCACCCCCCATGAATGCGCCCAACAGATGTGTCAAGTTGGTCGGATGTCCTTTGGGTGTTGGACCATTCTTGATACATGGGGGAAACTGTTGAGCGTGAAAAACCCAGCAGCATTGCAGTTCTTGACACAAACCGCTACGCCTGGCGTCTGCTACCACACCCCGTTCAAAAGGCCCTGTTGGGTTCTAAATGAACCTATTAAAACTCATGGACGTTTAGTAAAGCTTAAACCAAGTTTATTCACCCATTGGGTCGATACAGCTGAGTAAGACAAAATACACATTCCCACCAGCACCGATGTTTAATCCTTTCTCCTATGCAGAGTCTCCTCCTACACATCTGAACAGCCAATGCATCGCTGTTGCTAGGCAGAACCTTAGTGATATCTGTTCTTCCTCACTTCATCTGACCTGACCTCTGCCCCAAAGTGCTCACTCCTCCTCAACTCACGGCCGTCGTGTTGACTCGTACCAGACTTACTCTTTTCTGCTCCCATAACATCCCCGATAGCCAACCATAACATATTCGGACAGAAGGTGAACATTACACATTCCCCTAGTCTCCCTCAGTGACACGAAGAAGTGTATTTCATATTCTCGTAACCCAACAGCACTTAAATATTTTGTCTTGTCCATTCACCCTCAAATGGCACAAAAATCCTTCTTAGAACCTGTCTCCTCCCCTTCATCTACACTGATTGAAGTGGATTTAACAAGTGACATCTGTAAGAGATCCTAACATTCACATAGGGCAGTCTGTCAGGGAAATAGTTGTTCCTAATGTTTTGCACACTCCGTGTATTGTCTGAACTAAATCGAGGGGCCAATAAGGGAAGAAAACTGTAGTATAACCATTAAAGGGTGTCTGAATCTTGTATAGTTTTTTTGCAACGAGACCTGCTATAGTCCCAGGTCCACCAAAATGCTGCTCTTAAAGTCCCACCACAAACGTATAAATGGTGGACCCACACCCAGTTAATTAAGAAACATACAAATAAAATAAAAACACACAGACATGGTTATGGACATCTTTATTAAACATTATTTTCTTCGCCCAATGATCTGGCATAATCAAAACAGTTATTTATTTTATCCGCAAATGCTGGTTGTGCATCCGATTGCATTACAAGTGAGAGTGCAGGGGGGGCAGTTGTGCGTTGTCATACTGGCTGCAGTGAGGTTGGCCCCGTTCGATCCATTGTGAAGGACAGGTCCACTGCTACTGAACAACAGAGGCAGTGGCGTCGTGGGGGGAAAGGAGATGGGTAGGTGTAAGTCACACTAGTGTGTAAACAGCGGTTAGAGAGCGGGGCGAATAGCTCGCCTGATCCCAGAGCAGTTTGTGCGGTCTTGCCCACTTCTGTTTCGTTGTCATGCATTGGCAAGACAGCACAAACTGATCCAAGGCCAGGCTAGGGAACAGCTAGGTACTAGGATGTGTCACAAGAGTCCGGGATGACAGGCAGATAAATACTGATAGTGTGTAAAAACAGAGGCAGTTGCGTTGTCATGATAGATAAAGAGAGAGAGGTGCTGATACTGTGAAACAGACTTAGAGAGGCAGTGCTGTTGTGTTGTGTGGTGGTGGGGGGGGACTAGAGAGAGATGGGGCACATGTATACATACATAGGCAGTGGTGTTGTGAGCATACTGGTAACGTGGGACAGTTTGGGACTGACGGGGGGGGGGGGGGGGCATAGATATTGAGAATGTGCACAGAGGCAGTGGTGTTGTGAGCATACTGGTAACATGAGACAGTTTGGGACTGACGGTGTGGGGGGCATAGATATTGAGAACGTGCACAGAGGCAGTGGTGTTGGGGGGGGGGGGGGTAACACATACACTATCCAGATGTGGAATGAGGGAGGGACCACCTTGGGAAAAGAGGGGGAGAAGGGGGTCACGGAGTTGTCGGTCAACAAATTGTCATAAATCTTTCCTTTTTATTTCAGGTGAAGTGGAAATGTAACTCTCTTTACTGGTTGTCAACGGCCGTAGTGGTCCTAGAAGTCAGCCCCTTCTTTAGGTGGTCTAAACAGTCGATTTAGTGATCAATGCCTTCACTTCAGAAACCAAAACGAGAACAAAAACGCTGAACATAAAAGGCTTTGACAATGTCAAAAAAAAAAGGTCTAGACTCCGTGTACTTTTAAAAAGAAGGAATACATCTTATGTACATTTTGTCACGGCTGCTATTATCTCACAGAGCATCTTCATAACTCCACAACGACTTGACTCTCGATCATTAGAGCCACTATGTTTTCTTTCATTTTCCACCCACGAAAAAAAAACGAAATACTGTAAACGGAACAAAACAGAGAGATGCCAACCCAACCTGGTCCAATTTGTGTTTTGTGTATCAATTTGATCCAACCTGTGAACGTGACAGTGCAAGAGGTCTAGTGCATAAAGTGAATTGCATCTGAAAATCATTTTTGTTCTACTTATCTATTGATTTGATAGAGGAGAAGAAAAAAAAACACATTTCCACTGTGACTACTTAGTGTGCCGATATTCCTGGGTGAAACGGAGAGAACAAAACACTAGGTCTGGGGAGGTGGTGGTGGGGGGATCACAAGTTCGAAAGAACAGTGAGGGAAAACATTTGGAAAAAAGATAGCAACTCCTCTTTTATGCATCATTCCACCTAGGACAATTCAAATTGCAATCATTACTTTTTCAATATATATATTTATATTTCCATATATCTTTTGTAAGAAAAAAAAAAATCAGTCTCTTGTATAGGAGAAGGTGAGGCAGGCACCCCCCTTTCGGGCCCCCCCGTTTGCTGTCCCTGACAACATTTAGGGATAACTCGTGCCCAATGTCTAGCTGTCCGTCTGTCTGTCTAGTTCCCTGCAGAAAGACGTGTGTCTTGTCGACCCCTTCACCCCAGGTCTGACGGGCACCGAGCCTGAATTCCTCTCCAATGTCTTAAGGGGGAGAGAGGAGGAACACAGAGTCGTCACTGAGGAGAGTAAACGGAACATCTCAGATTAAACTCCTTGTGCACCGGGGCAGCCGGTCCCTGGTGCTGGTTCTGAGGCATGTCTATAGTTGTGGTGGGGGGGTGATGGGTATAGTGCCATCCAAGTGAGATGCCCGCCCGCCCGCCCGCCCCCCTATTGTTCAGTCAAGTATGATGGGGTCGGGTTCCGCCCCGTTTCGGTGCCCGGTCTGGGATAGGGGGAGTGAGGGGGACGGCTGTCCATCGAGGCCTACGTTTGTCCCCAAAGTGTCAAAGTTCGTCTTGGTTGGGCCCAGACTTGGCCCTCTTCCTAACCCCACTCCACTCTGGCCTGGTTTGTCACAGTGTGGGAGTCTGTAGTCACGCCTTCTGGCTGTCCCTGCCTGGGGGGTGGTGGTGGACCCCCGTCTAAGGGGAGGGAGCAGGGGGGCTGCTGCGAGCTGAACTGGGGGACAGGCTGGGGCTGCAGCTGCCTGGTGGGGCCCCTCCTCCGCTGGAGCGGCCCCCGCTGGCCCCCTGGCCCTCCAGACCCTCTGAGTTCTCCAGCATCTCCTGGATGAGAGGGGGCATGGAGCCTGGGATCTCCATCTTCAGAGTGATCACTCGCTCCGCTCCTGGAGGAGGAGAGGGAGGGAGGGAGAAGAAGAGAGAGGCAGAGAGAGAGGGGGTCATGTGTTATGTGTTCCACAAGGTTCGGCCACTACAGCAAAATGTCGTATGTAAGACCACAAACATTTATCTTCAAATAAATGACGCATGATATAGCTATAAACGGCAGTATTGCTGCACTGAGACTAGGGCTGGACTAACGCAGGGGTTTACAGAGGCTGAATTCCCTGGGCCCAACCCTGCAGGGTGCCCAAGAGGCAAAAAATAACAACAAATATACAATCACAGGAGCCAACTTTCAAAGTTTAAAATACACCAAAAGAACATAATTTAGCCACAGAGGATCAATAGTTTCTAAAAAAAATAAATAACTGTGGATTAAGTTGTATAACAGGCACATACAGGTAACTGCCAAAAAATCAAGTCAACACCAACATAAAACAATACCGTTTCCCAAGCTACCGATGACTTCACACTGGAAGAAGTTTAAGCTACACTAAAGCTACCCTATATACAAAAAAAAACAACGCAGTGTACAGGCGTGTTCTCTCACCCTTGGCGCTGATGCTCCTGAGGTCCGTGATCTTCATCAGCATCTTGGGGAACATGTGTGGTTTGTGAGGCCTCCTCTTCCTCACGTAGATCTTCAGAGCCTCCAGTAGGGGCTCCTGTAGCAAGTCCACCTTGTCTGCCTGCTCCAGATCCTGACGGTCTACACGCGCACACACACACACACACACACACACACACACACACAAACAATGAAAAACACATCCTTATTACCCAATCTTTACACTCAAAGAGCACACCCAACCGTGGCATGATTCACGCAGTGGCATGATAACAGTAGCATTATCCACATGCAGTATTAGGCAAACTCACGTCTTCACACCAGTAATACACACAGCTGACAAAACACACTAATTGCTGAGACTTGTTTGTACTAATTTGCTGAAAAACAAATGACAAATCAGCCTCTTTTGAGCTCAACTCCCGGGCCCTGACAGGAGTGCAGCGCTGGGTTGGAATCCAAGCAGAGGTGCAGTACCTCCACACAGCAGACAGATGCCGCTGAGCAGGCCGGTCTCGGCGTCGTCCATCTCCAGAGGGAGGAGTGTCTGGGCGAAGGCGAACACCAGGTCTGTGAGCGGGCCGAAGCCTGCGTTGTGCATCTGGGTCCTGTTCAGGGTCAGCCCGTCTGAGAAGGTCATGGTGTCTTGGTCTGGAGTGTAGCGCGTGCAGATCCTCAGAATCTGAGATGGAGGGATTGAGATGTAGAGGGAGGGAAGGAGGGAAAAAGGTAGGAAGTTAGTCAGTCTTGCGACGAGCCTTGGCTCATCGGAGTAGATCTTCTGTTTCCGTGGCATGAGGAAGCTTGATGTGCAAGTGCACCACCTGGACAGGATGCTGGACTACCGCAGGGCCTTATCCTCAATCTATCTCCTGTTTCTGTAGCATGAGGAAGCTTGATGTGCAAGTACACCCCCTGGACAGGATGCTGGACTACCGCAGGGCCTTATCCTCAATCTATCTCCTGTTTCTGTAGCGTGAGGAAGCTTGATGTGCAAGTACACCCCCTGGACAGGATGCTGGACTACCGCAGGGCCTTACCTTCAATCTATCTCCTGTTTCTGTAGCATGAAGAAGCTTGATGTGCAAGTGCACCACCTGGACAGGATGCTGGACTACCGCAGGGCCTTATCCTCAATCTATCTCCTTAATGTTAAGTGCCAAGCAGAGATCACACTCACAAACTTCCAGTCTCAGGACGGACACTAACCACACGGCCACGGAGTTAGTTGGAAAGGGAGGTGGAGCACAAAGATATTGTATATTGGTGTTCCCTTTTTGTAGATGTTTTGCTGTTTGTAATAAATATATGTATGCCCTACATGTGTGTGTGTGTGTGTGTGTCCTGATAGGTCTCCTCACCAGTATGTCCAGACAGGCAGCCTTGAGCAGGGTGATCTGGTCAGCGATAGTGAGGGTGGTGAAGCCTGGCAGATGCTTGGCAAACTCCACCGTCTTGATGATACACTTAGTGGACAGCTCACTGAACTTATCCCACAGGTTTACATCTAGAGCCACGCGGTGCTCTGCGCTGTTATTCTATAGGGGAGGGAAGAGGGGTGCATTTTATTCTGTGATTCTACAAATACACCGGTTGGCATGTTGAGAGCGTTGTCAGCGTTTGGTGTACCCAAAACATATTGGCAGAGTGAGGGTAATGTTTGTGTACGTGTAACTTGCCGTTGTGTGCGCGCATGTGTGTATATAACTCACCGTGGTGTATTTGCCCAGCTGACAGAGCGAGGGAAAAGTCTCCTTATGGGCCTTGCGAACGCGTTCGATCATCTGCTCCGTCTCGGTACTCAGCACGTAGATCTCCGTACACTCTGGCTTCTTCTCCTCCTTCTTCTTCTTGTTCCTGTCGTTCCTCACCGCTGAGAGCGAGAGAGGAGATGGAGAGAGAGAGCGAGAGAGGGAGAAACGGAGAGAGTTATCCTCTAGGCTCAAATGACAATTCCCAAGGATATGTGAAAGCTAATGCCACTAAATGGAATTGTATGTGTATATATATATATAAATATATAAGAGAGAGAGAGAGAGAGAGAGAGAGAGAGAGAGAGAGAGAGAGAGAGAGAGAGAGAGAGAGAGAGAGAGAGAGAGAGAGAAGCACTGTTCACTGTTGTTGCTTTCTTTCCTCAGGGCAGCGTAGCACTGTTCACTATGTGCGTGTGTGTGCTGCCAGCGTGGGCCCAGAAAACACAACCTAATGAAGCCATTAAATAACTATTAGCCTGGCGCTCCAATCAGTCCTGACACACACACACAGGAAAACGGAGATGCCCCCCCCCATCCAACTCATCATCAAACTTTGATTATTTCAAACAGCTGTGTAGTGCTATGGCAAAAACCAAAACATGCACCCAGGGGGGGGGGGGGCAGGACGGAGTAAATAGCATCAGTGTGTCAACCCCCTTTAGAGAGTCTTCGTGTCCATGGTTCTATGTCTAAAAGGATGACAGGTTGACCGAGATGTCAAGGTCAGGTCACAAAGGTCAGTCAAGAGGATTTAAGGCTGTCCTGGACACACACACAGCCCAGCTACACAACTCAATATAGATCCCAGTTTAAAAGCAAACACACACATCTGATTCTGTCAAATTAATACATGAAAAAAAAAACAACAACACAGTGCTACTTCCCAGGTGTAGTAACATGCTCCCCACCACTAGATGGCAGTGGTTGATTTCCCTAGCGGCCTTGACTGGGATGAATGTTGCTGTAAACCAGTGGCTCGGAGCACTGAGGAGGATAACTCACTTACAGGGGGGCAAAGAGGATGAAGTGCTAGGAGATTGTTTTGGCGCTTAGCCTCATGGAAACCTATAGGGAGATTGATATACAGTGCATGTGAGCGTGTGTGTGGTGGAAGTGTAGACATGGACTAAGGGAGGGAAGCCATCATGGTGGGTTGTGCATTATAGCTCCTTGATATGAAAATGTCTTGAAATGGGTTGGAACCATCACTTTTTGTCACGTCAGTGTGTGGTGCTTTAAACATCTACTTCGGGAAGACATTTCGTGGGAGACAGTATTTTACTCAGAAGAGACCGACACACACGAGACAGAGACACGAGAGAGAGACACGAGAGAGAGACACGAGAGAGAGAGACACACGAGACAGAGACACACGAGACAGAGACACGAGAGAGAGAGACACGAGAGAGAGAGACACGAGAGAGAGACACGAGAGAGAGACACACGAGACAGAGACGAGAGAGAGACACACGAGACGGACACACGAGAGAGAGACACGAGAGAGAGACACACGAGACAGAGACATGAGAGAGAGAGAGAGACACGAGACAGAGACATGAGAGAGAGAGAGAGACACACGAGACGGACACACGAGAGAGACACGAGAGAGAGACACGAGAGAGAGAGACACACGAGACAGAGACACACGAGACAGAGACACACGAGACAGAGACACGAGAGAGAGAGAGAGAGACAGACGAGACGGACACACGAGAGAGAGACACGAGAGAGAGACACATGAGACAGAGACACGAGAGAGAGAGACACAAGAGAGAGAGAGAGACACACGAGACGGACACACGAGAGAGAGACACGAGAGAGAGACACACGAGACAGAGACACGAGACAGAGACACGAGAGAGAGACACGAGAGAGAGACACGAGAGAGAGAGAGAGAGACACGAGAGAGAGAGACACACAAGACAGAGACACGAGAGAGAGACACGAGAGAGAGACACACGAGACAGAGACACGAGAGAGACACACGAGAGAGAGAGAGACACACGAGAGAGAGAGAGAGACACGAGAGAGAGATGAGAGAGAGAGAGACACACACAAGAGAGAGAGAGAGAGAGATACACGAGAGAGAGAGAGATACACGAGAGAGATACACGAGAGAGAGAGAGAAACATGTTTCCAATGCTAATAAAGCCCCTTAAATTGAATAGTGGGGATTGTGGTGAGAAAGAGAGAGAGAGAGAGAGAGAGACGAGAGAGAGACACACGAGAGAGAGAGAGACACACGAGAGAGAGAGAGCGAAACATGTTTCCAATGCTAATAAAGCCCCTTAAATTGAATAGTGGGGATTGGGGTGAGAAAGAGAGAGAGAGAGACAGGTACTAGTACTCACACTCCTTGGACATGCCCACTTCTAAACACTTCTGCAGGCGGCAGTACTGGCAGCGGTTGCGGGTGACCTTGTTGATGATGCAGCCTTTCTCTCGGTGACAGGTGTACACCATGTTCTTCTGGATGCTTCTCCGGAAGAAACCCTGCGAGGAGAAGAGAGGTCGGGTGTTAACAGTTGCTTTATTTGCTCATTAAAAAAAAATGATAATTGTAAAAAATAAAATAATAAAATAATAATAATAAGCGGGAGAGAAGGGGAGAAAGATTGCTGTTATGTTCTGCTTTTGCTTCGACAATATACGCCTACGAATGACATGCTTCGATGCCCAACGTAGCGTCGCGGAACTGAAAGAGAGTGAGAGAGCAGCCATAAAAGGTTACTGACCTAAAAGGCTCGTTTTTTGATAGCAGCGGCGTGTGGAAGACGGAAGGATAGAATGACCACCGGTATCAACAAAGTCACATGACAAAGGACACCCGCATCGACGACAGGCTCTAACATCCAACGGCGCTCAACATGCTGGTGAGTGACGTTCAAACGTGTGGGCGTGTATTGGCCCAAAGCTCTCATGTTGACCTATGGAGGGAGGGCGAGTGACAATAACATCGGTACGTAGGTAATAGTGATTAGTTACATATCAGGATATTATTTTTGATATGTCGTAGCGTTTTAACAATACCGCGATACTATTTATGCGCCAGGTGGGCTGTACCTGCACCCAGTATTTGTCCTTCATAGCTCAGTACTCCCATCTTCTTCTTCTTCTTTTTTTAAACAGGGAGCCAATTTGTTTCCGGCACATTTATTTCCACGACTGGTCAAAACCCGTTTTCTCGTGTCTCTCTCTCTCCCTCTCGTCTCTCTGCAGCGGACATACGCTGAGAAATACGTTCGAGTCTCCAAAAAAATTGCGGTATCGAGTTGCAATGCATATAGAAGTGTGAGAATCTTGATACGCATCATTTCGGCACCTAAGTATTGTGATATCGTAAAGAGAGGTCCTTTGCAACTCCCGGCCCTAATATGTAACGCACACGCACACACACGCACACACACACACACCACCCAGTGACTCAATGCGACACATCGACTTCCTTAAAATGAGTGCCCGCACAGTGTTCAACTTCCCGTTCTGTGTGCCTGTGTCACGGAGCGTATTGTCCAGCCACGTGTTTCTCCACAGTGACTAACCGTGGCACCACCGCCACACGTGCTACGCTCCACTCTGAATCATGATCACACTCTGCTATTTGGGCATTTTAAAACGAGGCTGTTAACATATTTCAGGACTTGACTTTTACAACCCACTAAGCTGAGGGACGTGTGTACGCTCTGGCAGCGCGTACACACTTTAGGTGCCAATAGCGCAATTTGAAGGGGAAAAGTGTGTGTGTGTGTGTGTGTGTGTGTGTGTGTGTGTGTGTGGGAACAAGAACGTTCGCGGGGCATTAACAGTTGGCATTTTAGTCATTTAACAGATGTTTCTATTCAGAGCGACTTACGCTCTAAGTGCACACATTTTCGTAC